>NC_057714.1:122296373-122311300 GCF_004010195.1 Chiloscyllium plagiosum | reverse complement strand
GGGTCGACAGTGAGAATTTTTTTCCACGTATGGAGTCAGCTATCACAAGGGGGCATAGCTTTAAATTAAGGGGGAGTTGGTATAGGACAGATGTTAGGGGTAGGTTCTTTACTCAGCGAGTCGTGAGTTCATGGAATGCCCTGCCAGTAGCAGTGGTGGACTCTCCCTCATTATGGGCATTTAAGCGGTCATTGGATAGGCATATGGAGGATAGTGGGCTAGTGTAGGTTAGGTGGGCTTGGATCGGTGCAACATCGAGGGCCGAAGGGCCTGTACTGCGCTGTATTCTTCTATGTTCTATGTTCTATCCCCTTGTCAACTGGAAGACACACCTTACTTTTGGAAAGTTATTAACCATTTCACCTCCACGTGTCAATGTGTTGTTGGTGTTTAGAATTGTAAGATTGTGACAGTTCTGTTCCCCTCCCATATCCTCCCAAGCCACATCTTGGCCCCTTTTGTTCGTACGCTCCCTGTGGTGGTTTAGTCACCCTTGAACACATAAGCACAGAAGAATTGGGAACTGGAGTATTTACAGTCAATAAGATCATGCCTGGCCTGACTGTGATCTCCAACCCACTTTCCTGCCTATTCTCCCAGAACTGCTGTCTCCCTTGCCAATCGAAACCTGTCTGATGGGGAGTCATATCAGACTTGAAATGGTAACGCTGCTTCCCTCTCAACAGACCTGCTGAGTTTCTCCACAAAATCACAGAATCTGTACAGAACAGAATGAGATTAGCATTCCTGAACTACTAATGAGCGCAGAGCATTGGACGTAATCTCTATGGACTTCAGTAAGGCATTCAGCAAGGTTCCCCATGGGAGACTGGTTAGCAATGTTAGATCTCATGGAATACAGGGAGAACTAGCCATTTGGATACAGAACTGGCTCAAAGGTAGAAGACAGAGGGTGGTGGTGGAGGGTTGTTTTTCAGACTGGAGGCCTGTGACCAGTGGAGTGCCACAAGGATCAGTGCTGGATCCTCTACGTCATTTTTATAAATGATTTGCATGTGAGCTTAAGAGGTACAGTTAGTAACTTTGCTGATGACACCAAATTTGGAGGTGTAGTGGATAGTGAAGAAGGGTACCTCAGATTACAACAGGATCTTGATCAGATGAGTCAATGGGACGGGGAGTGGCAGATAGAGTTTAATTTAAATAAATGGGAGGTGCTGCATTTTGGCAAATCAGGGCAGGACTCATACACTTAATGGTAAAGTTCTAGCGAGTGTTGTTGAACAAAGAGACCTTGGAGTGCAGGTTCATAGTTCATTGACAGTGGAGTCACAGGTAGATAGGATAGTGAAGTAGGCATTTGGTCAGAGCATTGAGTACAGGAGTTGGGAAGGTCATGTTACAGCTGTACAGGACATTGGTTAGTCCACTTTTGGAATATTGTGTTCTATTCTGGTCTCCCTGCTATAGGAAGGATGTTGTGAAACTTGAAAGGGTTTAGAAAAAATTTACAAGTATGTTGCCAGGGTTGGAGGATCTGAGCTATAGGGAGAGGCTGAACAGGCTGGGGCTGTTTTTCCTGGAGCATCGGAGGCTGAGGGGGGAGCTTATAGAGGTTTACAAAATTATGAGGGGCATGGATAGGATAAGTAGATGAGGTCTTTACCCTGGGGTTGGGGAGTCTAAAATTAGAGGGCATAGGTTTAAGGTGAGAGAGGAAAGCTTTAAAAGGGACCTAAGGGGCAACGTTTTCACACAGAGGGTGGTGAGTGTATGGAATGAGCTGCCAGAGGATGTGGTGGAGGCTGGTAGAATTATGACACTTAAAAGGCATCAGGGTGGTTATATGATTAGGAAGGGTTTAGAGGAATATGCTGGCAAATGAGACTAGATTAATTTAGGATATTTGGTTGGCATGAGCGAGTTGGACCGAAGGGTCTATTTCCGTGCTGTACACGTGCTCTGACTCTATGACCCTAATTGAATCTGCCTCCAGAAAGTGCATTCCAGACCCTAACCACTCACTGTGCGAAAAAACATTTTTTTCAAATCACACTTGCGCATCTCTTTAAATCTATGTCCCTCTCATTCTTGTTTCTTTTACGAGTGGGAACATCTTCCCCCTGTCCTCTCAGTCCAGTCCAGTCATGATTCTGAAAGTCTCTGTCAGATTTGCTATCAGGCATCTGCTCTCTGAGACGTTTGATTGACTGGGGTGAAATTTATAACGTGGTAACAGATGCAGTCAATGATAATGTTGATGGACCTGCAGAAGGAATTGTGAAATGTCACATCAATAGTTGTAATTTGACCCCACTGTATAAAAAGGATGGTGTAAATTAATAGATTTTAATTAGGAGAAGGGGATGGAAGAACATGGGGACCTGGGGCAGTCTGTGTCAAATCTTTGAAGGTGGCAGCCCAGGTTAATAAAGTTAATGGGATCCTGGGTTTTTATGTAAATTGAAGCTCAGAGACTAAAGTAAAAGTTTTTCCAGTTCTTTCTCTCATAAGAAATGGGCATTGATGCCTAGGTCATCATGTCTTACCCATCTTTAATTGGCCTAGAACTAATTGGTTTGCTCAGCCAACTCAGAGAGCAATTAGAAGTTGAGCCCATTGATTCCTAGATGTTCACAGCATAAAAGGAAGCCATTCAGCCCATCGTCTCCCTACCAGTCAACAAAAATTTGACTATGAGAAAGTGAGGTCTGCAGATGCTGGAGATCAGAGCTGAAAAATGTGTTGCTGGAAAAGCGCAGCAGGTCAGGCAGCATCCAAGGAACAGGAGAATCGACATTTCGGGCATGAGCCCTTCTTCAGGAATGAGGAAAGTGTGCCAAGCAGGCTAAGATAAAAGGTAGGGAGGAGGGGCGTTGGAAATGCAATAGGTGGAAGGAGGTTAAGGTGAGGGTGATAAGGTGAGGGTGATAGACCGGAGTGGGGGTGGGGGCGGAGAGGTCAGGAAGAAGATTGCAGGTTAGGAAGGTGGTGCTGAGTTCGAGGGTTGGGACTGAGACAAGGTGGGGGGAGGGGAAATGAGGAAACTGGTGAAATCCGAGTTCATCCCTTGTGGTTGGAGGGTTCCTAGGCGGAAGATGAGGCGCTCTTCCTCCAGCCGTCGTGTTGCTATGGTCTGGCGATGTCACACTTTCCTCATTTCTGAAGAAGGGCTCATGCCCGAAACGTCGATTCTCCTGCTCCTTGGATGCTGCCTGACCTGCTGCGCTTTTCCAGCAACACATTTTCAGCAAAAATTTGAGTATACCAATCCAGTATTACAATCAATAATTACCTGGAGACCATGGTAATGCAAGAAACCAAACAATGCTTACATGTTATGGGAGTTGTCTGATTCGATCACCCTTTCTGGCAGTGAGTCCCACTCCCCCTGGATGAGAAACATTCTCCTCAACTCTCCTTTTAGTCTCCAACCTCTCATCTTAAGTCTATACCCCTGATTACTGAATCCTCTACTAATGAAAAATGTGCCTTCCTATCCATCGTTTCTATGCCCCTCATAACGTTATCCATCTCTATCGCTGTTCTGAAGAAAACAACCCCGGTCTGTCTCATCTTTCATCATGGCTCTGACCCTCCAACCCAGGCAATATCCTGGTGGATCTCCTCCAGGGCAAACACATCCTTTCTATAGTGTGGTGACCAGAACTGCACATTGTTCTCCAGCTGTGTTCTCACCAATGTTTCATACATATCCAGCATATCATCCTTGCCCTTGCTCTCTATGCCTCAGCCAATAAATACAAGGATCCCACCTGCTTTCATAACCACCTTATCTACCCGACCTTAAGGATCTGTGGGTAAGCAAATCACAGTTCCTCTGATCTTCAGTACTTTCCAGGGTCCTATCATTCCTGAGTAATCCCTTGCCTTGTTAGTCCCCCCAAGTGCATTACCTGACACATTTCCAGCCTGAATCGTGCTTTTCCATTGTGGAGACCATATTCATAGAGGTCTGTGCCCACACCTCCTGGATCCTCTCTCAGATCATCCCTGTGGTCCCAAAGAACCCTAAACATGCCCTTGTCATTTTTCTTTTACCTCTTTATCTATTTTTAAAGCCCTTTAGGTTTCCGTTATTACAATGATTTCTCATGAACTGCCTTAGTTTTACAATTTTCCTTTTTAAGACACCCCCTGCAATTTTTGTGATGCCAATAGCATGGGTTCAAATCCCACACCAGCTGAGGTTACCAGAAAGGACTTTCCTTCTCACCCTCTCCCCTAACCCTAAGGTCTGGCGACAACCCGCCCCCCCCCGCCCCCGCCCTCCCCTATCACATGGGGAGATACGCAGAAATAAACTGGGAAGTACTAACCTAATTGTGCATGATGTAGATATAGGAGATGCTGTTCCAATTAAGCAACATCCTTATAGGCATAATCCTCTAAAGTTGGCACAGGTTCAGAAGGAGATAGAGCGCATGCTCCAAGATGGCATAATCGAAGTGGGTTATAGTCATGGTGCCAAAGCCAGATGGTACCCAATGGTTATGTGTGGACTATCGCAAAGTCAATGCAGTTATCAAGACTGTTGCACATCCAATTCTGCAGTTGGAAGACTGTGTTGAATAGGTGGGACAAGCAACTTACATTTCTAAGTTGGACTTGCTCAGAGGCTATTGGCAGTTACCGCTGTCAGAGAGACCAAAGACAATTTTGGCTTTTGTAATGCCAAATGTACTATATCTGTTCAAAGTCATGCCATTTGGTATGAAAAATACTCTGGCCACATTTCAGAGACTAACCAATACAGTCATTGTTGGATTACCCAACTGTGTGGTGTGTATAGATGACCTGGTGACTTTTAGTCACTCATGGAAGAAACATTTACAGCATTTATTGGACTTGTTTGATCGACTTTGGAAGGCATGCTTGGTGGTAAACCTAGCTAAAAGTGAATTTGTCAAAGCCCAAGTCACCTTCCTGGGCCATGTTATTGGACATGGACAAATGGCCCCACAGGATGCGAAAATGAAAGTAATTGGGGAATTTCCCACACCGCTGACAAAAAGAGCAGTACTACGGTTCCTGGGACTGAGTGGATTTTTTCGAAAGTTTGTGCTGATTTTTAGCAGTGTGGCTGCTCCACTCACTGAATTGCGAAAGAAAGATAAAAGGTTTCAGTGGACAGCTGGCTGTCAGAGGGCATTTGACAGCTTGAAGACTGTGTTAACCACTGCCTCGGGATTAGCCACACCTGATTACACAAAGCCTTTCAAGGTGGCTATCGATGAGAGTGACGTAGTTGTTGGTGCTGTGCTCCTGCAGGAGGACAACGAGAGGATAGAAAGACCTATCAGGTATTTCTCCGGGAGGTTGAATGTTCATTAGCGGAAATATTTGACGGGTGAGAAGGAGACTTTGAGCTTGGTGTTGGCATTACAATATTTCAGTGTTTATGTTACCAGTAACGCATCTGAGATAATAATATACACTGATATAGCCCATTGAAGGTTGTGGAGAAATTTAAAGACAAAAATGCCAGACAGTTTAGATGGAGCTTGTTGCTGCAGCCATTCAGTTTGACAATTGTGCATGTGGCAGGTCGCGGGAACATGATTGCCGGTGCATTATCAAGACTCAAATGAGAAACAGAGGCATTTGGTGGTGGGAGAGCCACAGACTGAATCCGAATGTAGTTGTGTATGTTTGCATGTTTATAGTCAGTGAATGTATATGTGTGTTTGAAGCACTAACTGATTTTTTTTTTACTTTTTAGGGTTTTGGAAAATGAAGCCATCTTTGGATATTGATGGTTCATTTTTTTAAGGTGGGGGAGCTGTCACAATAATGTTTTTTTTTACAGAGTTACAATACCCTTGAGTTTTTTTCAGAGACGTTCTAATGACCCAAGGTTCCATCATGTCTGAAGTGTGACTGGTTTATTGGGGCTCTTTGTTTACTCCTAACAAATAACACCTCCAGCCTAAGACTTACATGTCTGACAAGAAATTAGTGTAATCGAAGGAGAGTGGCCAGCTAACTGTGTAGCTACCCTTTGCTTAGATTAGAGAATGTTTTGATTCAGTTCTGAACTTTAGTGAGTTCAGTGGGCAGCTATGTGTGGAAAAGGCTGCGGGATCTTCTCTCTCTCCTCCTGCCCTTCTGACTTCACAAACTGGAAGCTGTCTGTGTCATTTTTATGCTTTGTGCTAAGGGATGTGCGTATTGGGACTGTTGCAAGTATTTTCGGAACAGCATCATTAAGTTGGGTTTGGATTGGGTAAGTTGCCCAGTATTCAGCTTTCTATTCTTTGTGTTACGTTCTGTAATTTTGTAAATGACTTTTGTTTGTTTAAAATTTGGCGGTTGAACCAGCTAATGTATTCTGAGAATATCCACTATACACTTAGCTAAACCAATAGCAAAGTTACAGTCTGGGCTACCTGCTTAAAAATGTTTTGAGGGGTCGGGCTTGGTCCATAACAACAGTACAGCACAGTAAGGCCCTTCAACCCTCAATGGTGTGCCGGCCTTTTATCCTACTCCAAGATCAGGCAGACCTACATGCCCTTCATTTTACTATCAATCATGTGCATATCCAAGAGTCTTTTAAATGTCCTTAACGTGTCTGACTCTACAAACATCACTGGCAACGCATTCCCTGCACCCACCACTCTCTGAGTAAAGGACCTACCTCTGACATCTCCCCTAAATCTTCCTCCAATCACCTTAAAATTATGCCACCTCAGGATAGACATTTCCACCCTGGGAAAAAGTGTCTGGCTGTCCACTCTATGCTTCTTATCATCTTAAAGAAATTTACTAGAATGATTCCAGGGAAGAGGCATCATTGTATGGATAGACCACAGAAGATGAGATTCTAGAGTCAACTATGGCACAGAAGAAGGCCATTGGCCCATTGATCCTATGCTGTCTCTGAGCCCGTTCAACACTCTTATGAAATGAGCAATTTTCACCGTTTCCATCACCCTCAAGAACAGCGACAGTATATCCTTTCTCCTGACCACAGAGAAGGGCCTGTGGGGAGATGATCAGAGGCTGGGATTGGAGGGGATTTAGAATCAGTATGAGATGTGACAGAGTAAGTAAAGTTTCCAGTGAGCTAACCGGGGAGGAGGGATTAAATATGATCTGATTGGCAAAAGACCCAAAAGACAGGCTTGAGGGAAAGTACTTTTGCAACAAGTGATGTAGAATGGGAACACACAGCCTAACGGGGTTTGGATGCAGGAGTCTTTATAAGGGAGCTGATCAATACTCGAAGGACACAAGACTGTAGGATATGGGGCAGGAGCAGAATAAATGGGATGAAGGATCTCCTGTTCTATGATGTACATCTAAACACGCTGTCCCTTTACTTCAAACCTACGCCAGCAGTTGATCCCTCCTCCACCAGGAGAAACGTTTCTTCAAATCTCCCCTGGGTCTATGCCCTTTGTAACCCAACCTCTCTACACTCACACACACATGCACTCTCTCTCACAGACATTCACAACCCCCCACCCCAGACACACACACACACTCACACACACATACACTCTCTCACACACTCACAACTCCCCACCCCAGACACACACACACACACTCCTACAGACACACACACACACACACACATACATACACTCTCTCAGAAACACTCATAACCCCGCCCCTCCCCCGACACACCCACATGCATGCACATATAAATTTGTGGGGTGAATTTGTACTTGTAGAATTTCATTTTACTTTTCTCAAAAACTACATAGTTCCATGTAAGATTCTGTTAATCTGTTTTTTAGATTAGAATCAGTCTGACCATTGTGACGCAGACAGTCTCACACAGGGCACCTCACACCTTCAATGCATTATCTGGGCCGACATGGCACCGATTGTTAAAGTTCACTTGACAATGTAACTTTTAAATGTTCTGCGATTTACATATGAAAGAACTAAAACCAACATGTTCATTTTAAAAGATGAGAGACTTAACAAACAATCTGGGTCCTTTTCAATATATAATTTCAGTTACATCACAAAACTGTAAACTTTTACTGTAAATTCTGTGTCTTACGATCTTATACTCCACAGCCACCTGATGAAGGAGCAGTGCTCCGAAAGCTAGTGATTCCAAATATACCAGTCGGACTATAACCTGGTCTTCTGTGGTTTTTAACTTTGTCCACCCCAGTCCAACATGGGCATCTCAAAATCATTACTACAGAAGGGGTCTGACCAGGGCTTAATGCAAATGAAAGACAACTTCCTCTTTTTGTGATTTACACATGAAAGAAGTGAAACTATCGTGGTATTCGAACAGATGAAAGACTCAACAAACAATCAAGGTATTTTTCAATGTATAATTTCAGTTACATCACACTGTAAACTTTTGCTATAAATTCTGTGTCTTACAATTGCGTACTCCACAACCCACTGATAAAGGAGCAGCGCTCTGAAAGCTAGTGCTTCCAATTAAACCTGTTGGACTATAACCTGGTGTTGTGTGATTTTTAACTTTCAACAAGAATGAGCTAGCTTACCTGATGTTATGAGCTGTTGGTTTGTGGGATTTGCCACCATACACAACAGTTTCCCTGATTCATGAGCTTGGACCTGGTACTGAGTGCTTCCTGATTTCCAGTCTAACACAGACAGGAACCCATTCTGATGTCCAGCAATCGGCAAGAAGCTTAAATCAAGAGACATTGGCTCAGTTAGTGGGTTGTGTCATAGAGGACTACAGCACCGAGAAAGACCTTTACCCCATCAAGTCTACATCAGACAAATCCCATTTCCCAGCACTCGGCTCATAATATTGGCATCACAGATGTACATCTAAACACACTGTCCCTTTACTTCAAACCTACACCAGCTGTTTAGATTAGATTAGATTAGATTACTTACAGTGTGGAAACAGGCCCTTCGGCCCAACAAGTCTACACCGCCCCGCCGAAGCGCAACCCATCCATACCCCTACATTTACCCCTTACTTAACACTACAGGCAATTTAGCATGGCCAATTCACCTGACCTGCACATGGACTGTGGGAGGAAACCAGAGCACCCGGAGGAAACCCACGCAGACACAGGGAGAATGTGCAAACTCCACACAGACAGTCGCCTGAGGCAGGAATTGAACCCGGGTCTCTAGCGCTGTGAGGCAGCAGGGCTAACCACTGTGCCACTGTGCCACCCACAAGGAGAAACTTTTCTTCAAATCTCCCCTGTCGATGCCCCTTGTAATTTTATCCATCTCAATCATGTCTCCTCTCATTCTCCCCTGCTCTGAGGAAAGCAACCCCAGTTTGTCCAATGGACTGATTATAAAGTCTGTACACACATCTCCCTAGTCATAGCAACAACAGAATCTGAAGCCTAATCCCACCATGACCCTGAAGGTGACCCTGCAGCATTTCACCTTCCGAGGGAACTCCTGGTGACGGGGACACTCACTGGTATCTCAACCAGACAAACACCTGAGCCAAAGTCAACAGAGCAAGGACAGGTACCAAGGATGGGAATGGAGATCAGTAAAATCTAACCGAATGGCAGAATAGGTTTGAGGCGCTGAATGGCCTCCTTTCTTTTTCTTTACTGAGCAACAATAGGGTATTTAACCACAAATGTTGAGCCGAGGATCATTATTCTTACACAGTGAGTGTTGAAGATCTAGAGTATGTGACCTGCAGTCAATGGTTATCCAAAAGAAAACAGTCATCAGGGTTAAGGTGTGAGTGCCATCAGGTGAACTCTCCAATTGGAAATCACAACAAGCAAAACTGGCCGAATGGGCTCCTACCACACTGTGACAACTCCCTCAGCACTGACCCTCCGACAGTGCGGCGCTCCCTCAGCACTGACCCTCTGACAGTGTGGCACTCCCTCAGCATTGACCCTCTGACAGTGCAACGTGCCCTCAGCACTGACACTCTGACTGTGCAGCACTCCATCAGCACTAACCCTCCGACAGTGCGCACTCCCTCAGCACTAACCCTCTGACAGTGCAACGCTCCCTCAGCACTGATCCTCCGACAATGCGTGCTCCCTCAGCACTGACCCTCCGACAGTGCGGTGCTCCCTCAGCACTGGCCCTCTGACAATGCAGCACTCCCTCAGCACTGATCCTCTGACAGTGCGGCACTCCCTTAGCATTGACCCTCTGACAATGTGACACACCCTCAGCACTGACCCTCCGACAGTGCAGCACTCCCTCAGCACTGACCCTCCGACAGTGCGGCGCTCCCTCAGCACTGACCCTCTGACAGTGTGGCAGTCCCTCAGTGCTGACCCTCCGACAGTGCGGCACTCCCTCAGCACTGACCCTCCGACAGTGCGGCACTCCCTCAGCACTGACCCTCCCACAGTGTAACGCTCCCTCAGCGCTGACCCTCTGACAGTGTGGCACTCCCTCAGCACTGACCCTCCGACAGTGCGGTGCTCCCTCAGAACTGACCCTCTGACAGTGCCCGCTCCCTCAATGCTGACCCTCCAACGGTGCAGCACTCCCTCAGTATGGACCCTCTGACATTCTGGCACCACGTCGTTCTGTGTGAAAATATCATCGCTACATCGGATCTCGGGTCTAAGAGGAGGCCATTCTGCCCATTGTGCCCGCTCTGCTATTGAAGGAGATCATGGGTGATCTGGTTCTGGTCTCAGCTCCATTTACCTGCCTTCCCTCCAGAAACCTGCTGACCCCCAGATCCTGCTCACCAAGCTGAAGTCTGACACTCCAGTTAGGAGCAGCGCACCTTTCGAGGTGCTCTCTTTGAGAGGGGATGTTAAGCTGAGGTCCCAATCTGCCAAATGAAGAGGCTGAAGCTCCCGTGGTACGGGTTAGAGTAGGGAACCTCTCCTTAGTGGCCTGGCCCCAGTCATCATCCCTCAAAAACATTTCGTAGTCTGGACATTAGCTTGGAACCTCCTGGACTGGTGCAGCTGATGAAAGGCACTATTGAAATGCAAGGTCTCTCACCGGTCATTGTCCTTCACTCCCAAGATCCTTATCTTCCCTTCGTTTCCTGCAGCCACGGCTTGCAGCCACCGGGAGTGGGTCAGCTCCTTGTCCACCATGTGGGCGTAGATACAGAAGCAGCAGAACTGTGATGCCTGGCAGCTCGCTAGCACCTCCCACTGGACCTCCATGGGATTGGCCAGGGCATTGGCCTTCACCAGGTCCCCTCGGTCGGTCAGAGCCAGCAGGGACTCCCGGGGGAGGCAGTAGTCGAAGTCAGCTACCTGCTGACCCCTGGCCAGCAGCAGGCTGCTGATGACCTCCCCGGTCTCCGGGGAGATGAGCCGGACTGTCCCGTCGGTACAGGAGCAGGCCGCTCGCACAGGGAAATGCCCGGGAAATCCTCCGCTCCTGTTCTTGATGGCTGTGATGGTGTGGCCGATGGTGGTGTGCTGCCTGTACAGGTGCTTGATGGTCCAGAAATCCAGCCTCTGGTCGGCACAGGAGAAGATGTTGTCCTCCCCGTGTTCCGTGCCCAAGAGAGTGACCGTCACCCCCATCTGGATCTCGTCCACTTGGTCAGCCAGCTGTAGGCTCCATGCCCGAATGGTCCCATCCTCAGAGGCGGACAGGAGGTAGGGACCGTGGGGGTAGACAGCAAGAGCAGTGACCGGACCTACACAGACATCAGCGAGAAACAGTGATTATCCATCTCATGTAACAATCCCAATCTTTTGGACCACAATAATCTGCATTTATATAGCATCTTGGACCTCTGAGGGGCTTGACAGCAGCAATTATCAAATCTATAATTGACTTTTAATCAAATTGGGAGGTGGGTTTGGATTGACCATGACCACGTTTCCACTGAGGATCCTGCTCTCTCTTTCACCTCATGCCCTTTGATCCCTTTAGCTTATGGGCAGCACAGTGGTTCAGTGGTTAGCATTGCTGCCTCACAGCACCAGGGACCTGGGTTCAATTCCAGCCTTGGGCGACTATCTATGTGGAGTTTGTGTCTGTGTGGGTTTCCTCCGGGTGCTCCGGTTTCCTCCCACAATCCCAAAGATGTGCAGGTCAGGTGAACTGGCCATGCTAAATTGCCCATAGTGTTCAGGGGTGAGTAGGTTAGGTGTATTAGACAGGGTAAGTATAGAGGAATGGATAGGGGAATGGGTCTGGGTGGGTTACTCTTCAGAGGGTCGGTGTGGACTTGTTGGGCCAAATGGCCTGTTTCCACATTGTGAACTGGATTCTATGAACTATATCTAACTCCTTCTTGAAGACATTCAATGCTTTGGGCTCAACCATTTTCTGTGTTAGAGAATTCCACAGGATCCCCACTCTCTGAGTGACGATATCTCACCCCATCTCATTCTAAAAGGCTAACCCACATCCTTAGGCTATGTCCCTGATTCCAGAATTCCCGGTCATCAGGAATACCCTTCCTGTCCAGTTTTATAGGTTCCTAACAAGGGACCCTCATGTTACTCAGATGTGACATAACTACCTACTTATTACTTTGTAATAAACCTGTTCTATTTCATACAACTGAGAAACACTTCTACAGGAGAATTCATGTGTATATCCTTCCCCACTTGGTATCAGTGGGCATAGGCTTCATTCATTGGTGAGATTGCACCTGGAGTATTGCGCACACTTTTGGTCCCTTTATCTTTGGAGAGATGTATTGGCATTGGAGGCAGTTTAGAGGAAGGTCACTGGATTGATTCCAGAGATGCGAGGTTTGTCATCTGAAGGAAGATTGAACAGTTTCGGCCTTTACTCTCTGGAATTTAGAAGAATGAGGGGAGATCCGATTGAGGTATTCAAGATGATAAAAGATGTGGATATAATAGACATGGAGCGGATGCTTCCTCTTGTGGGACATTCTAGGACGAGAGGTCATAGCCTTAGGAGAAGGGGCAGCAAATTTAACACAGAGTTGAGGAGAAGCTACTTCTCCCAAATGGTTGTGAATCCGTGGAATTCCCTATCCCAAAGGGCAGTGGGTGCTGGGACAGTGAGTACATTTAAGGCGGAGTTAGACAGATGTTTAATTGGTAATGGGTTGAAGAGTTATGGGGAGAAGGCAGGAAAATGGGGGTGAGGAGCAGATCAGCCATGATTGAACGGTGGAGCAGACTCGATGGGCCAAATGGCCTAATTCTGCTCCTATATCTTATGAACAAAGCATCTCATTTAGAGACAACCACAGCGGTTAGCGCTAATGCTCTTCAGGGAGGGAAATCTGCCGTCCTTACCCAGTCTGGCCTGCATGTGACTCCAGACCCACATGATTCCACCCACATTGCCATCCAGGTTTGGGGTTGTTAAAAAGGTGTACGGTGTGTTAGCTTTTATTGGTAGAGGGATTGAGTTTTGGAGCCACGAGGTCATGTTGCAGCTGTATAAAACTCTGGTGCAGCCGCACTTGGAGTATTGTGTACAGTTCTGGTCACCGCATTATAGGAAGGGTGTGGAAGCTTTGGAAAAGGATGCAGAGGAGATGTTGCCAGGGATGGAGGATTTGAGCTATAGGGAGAGGCTGAATAGCCTGGGACTATTTTCCCTGGAGAGCCTGAGGCTGAGGGGTGACCTTATAGAGGTTTATAAAATCATGAGGGGCATGGATAGGATAAACATACAGGGTCTTTTCACTGGGGTCAGGGAGTCCAGAAATAGAGGTCATTGGTTTAGGGTGAGAGGGGAAAAGATATAAAAGAGACCCAAGGGGCAACTTTTTCACGCAGAGGGTGGTACGTGTGTGGAATGAGCTGCCAGAGGAAGTGGTGGAGGCTGGTACAATTGCAACATTTAAGAGGCATCTGGATGGGTATATGAATAGGAAGGGTTTGGAGGGATATGGGCCGGGTGCTGACAAATGGGACCAGATTAGGTTGGGATATCTGGTCAGCATGGATGAGTTGGACTGAAGGGTCTGTTTCTGTGCTGTACATCTCTATGACTCTATTTACTAGGATGTTGCCTGGTATGGAGGGAAGGTCTTACAAGGAAAGGCTGAGGGACTTGAGGCTGTTTTCAATGGAGAGAAGAAGGTTGAGAGGTATATAAGATAATCAGAGGGTTAGATAGGGTAGACAGTGAGAGTCTTTTTCCTCGGATGGTGATGGCTAGCATGAGGGGACATAGCTTTAAATTGAAGTGTGATAGATATAGGACAAATGTCAGAGGTAATTTCTTTACTCAGAGAGTAGTAGGGGCGTGGAATGCCCTGCCTGCAACTGTAGTAGACTCACCAACTTTAAGGGCATTTATATGGTCACTGGATAAACATATGGATGATAATGGAATAGTGCTGGATAGATGGGCTTCAGATCGGTTTCACAGGTTTGTGCAACATTGAGGGCCGAAGGGCCTGTACTGTGCTGTAATGTTCTATGTTCTATGTTCTATTCCCACGTGCAAACATGCACATTGTTGGTTTTAAGTTAATCCTCCTGGTGTATTGAGTTCATATTTCAGAGGACATGAGAGAAGTACTTTTTTGTAAACAGTTTTAATATTAATTCTGAAGCTGTAACAGATGGAGAATAGGAAGAATGTTTTCATTGACAATTGCAGACTGAGCAACTAGATCTCAATCGTCAAGAGGGATCTAGTGTTTGATGATGCTTTTCCTACAGACCTACCTGAGAGACACTAATTGTTTTTTGTCTCAGAAATCTCAGAGACTCTCAAGACAGAAGAACTCACCCCTGTGCCCGACGAACATTATCTGAAGATTCCAATTTTCATCCCAAATTTTAATGTTTCCATCCCGTGAGGAAGTGACCACACGTTTCGGTGCTTCAAACAGTATGATGCCTGTGATTATCCTAATCAGAACATCAGGAAGACGCTGTCAATATAAGGATATTGCCACCTGTATACACACACACACACCCACACACACACGCAAACACACACACACACAAACACACACTCAATACACACACACACCCAGATACACACAAACACTCAAATACACACACACACACAGACACTCAGATACACACAAATACACACACACACAGACACTCAGATAC
>NC_057714.1:122290382-122295748 GCF_004010195.1 Chiloscyllium plagiosum | reverse complement strand
GATATACACACACCCACACACACAAGCACAGACACTTAGACACAGACAAACATACGCATACACACAGAAATACACATACAGACAGACACTAGATACACACATACACATACACACACCCACACACTGACACACAGAAATACACATACAGTCAGATACACAGAAACACATAAACATTGAGACACACACACATGCACACACAAACACACAGATATACACAATGAGACACATATACACGCACACCTACACAGACAAACTGCAAAATAATCAGAAACTCAAGTTCAACCCTTGACGGGATGAGGTAACCAAATCAGACCTCCGAGACCATTCTTATTCCATTCAGATACCCTCCACTGTGAAGAAATGAGCCTGAACTTGTATGGGTAATTGATGCAACCATTCTGCATGATGAACTGTCTGTCCCTTGAGTCATTACCTACTGGGTGTCCACAACACCTCTCCAAGGACACTTGCAGGTGAGGTAAGAAAGTGGTGCACCGTGATACTGAGATATTTGCTGATAACTACAATATTTGGGAGGTTATTGGAAGAAGTGAGAATAAACAAAACTGAGCTGGCCAAGAACATGGCCTGAGGAATGCAGGCCAGTCAATTAGATACCTTCCAATCCCACTATCATCACCGTACCAAATTCGACAGAGATACCTGGGATCAGATTTAACCAAGGTCAGGGTTATCTAGGGTTAGAGGTAACAAAAGCCAGAGTTGATCAAGGTCAGAGTTAGTCAAGGTCAGAGTTATCTGGGGTCAGAGTTAATTGAGGTTAGAGTTAATCAACGTCAGAGTTACCTGGGGTCAGAGTTAATAAAGGTCAGAGTTAATCAAGGTCAGAGTTATCTGGGGTCAGAGTTAATTGAGGTTAGAGTTAATCAACGTCAGAGTTACCTGGGGTCAGAGTTAATAAAGGTCAGAGTTAATCAACGTCAGAGTTATCTGGGGTCAGAGTTAATTGAGGTTAGAGTTAATCAACGTCAGAGTTATCTGGGGTCTGAGTTAATCAAAGTCTGAGCTAATCAAGGTCAGAGTTACCCAAGTTCAGAGTTACCCAAGGTCAGAGTTAACCAAGGTCAGAGTTAACCGTGGTCAGATTTAACCGTGGTCAGAGTTACCCAAGTTCAGAGTTACCCAAGTTCAGAGTTAACCAAGGTCAGAGTTAACCGTGGTCAGAGTTACCCAAGGTCAGAGTTACCCAAGTTCAGAGTTACCCAAGGTCAGAGTTACCCAAGGTCAGAGTTAACAGTGGTCAGATTTAACCGTGGTCAGAGTTACCCAAGGTCAGAGTTACCCAAGTTCAGAGTTACCCAAGGTCAGAGTTAACCGTGGTCAGAGTTACCCAAGTTCAGAGTTACCCAAGTTCAGAGTTACCCAAGGTCAGAGTTACCCAAGGTCAGAGTTAACCGTGGTCAGAGTTAACCGTGGTCAGAGTTAACCGTGGTCAGAGTTACCCAAGGTCAGAGTTAACCATGGTCAGAGTTAACCGTGGTCAGAGTTACCCAAGGTCAGAGTTAACCGTGGTCAGAGTTACCCAAGGTCAGAGTTACCCAAGGTCAGAGTTAACCGTGGTCAGAGTTACCCGTGGTCAGAGTTACCTGTGGTCAGAGTTACCCGTGGTCAGAGTTACCCGTGGTCAGAGTTACCCAAGGTCAGAGTTACCTGGGGTCAGAGTTACCCGTGGTCAGAGTTACCCGTGGTCAGAGTTACCTGGGGTCAGAGTTACCCGTGGTCAGAGTTACCCGTGGTCAGAGTTACCCGGGGTCAGAGTTACCCGTGGTCAGAGTTACCCGTGGTCAGAGTTACCCGTGGTCAGAGTTACCCAAGGTCAGAGTTACCCGTGGTCAGAGTTACCCGTGGTCAGAGTTACCTGGGGTCAGAGTTACCCGTGGTCAGAGTTAACCGTGGTCAGAGTTACCTGGGGTCAGAGTTAACCGTGGTCAGAGTTAACCGTGGTCAGAGTTACCCAAGGTCAGAGTTACCCGTGGTCAGAGTTACCCGTGGTCAGAGTTACCCGGGGTCAGAGTTACCCGTGGTCAGAGTTACCCGTGGTCAGAGTTACCCGTGGTCAGAGTTACCCGTGGTCAGAGTTACCCGTGGTCAGAGTTACCTGTGGTCAGAGTTACCTGTGGTCAGAGTTAACCGTGGTCAGAGTTACCCGTGGTCAGAGTTACCCGAGGTCAGAGTTACCCGTGGTCAGAGTTACCCGTGGTCAGAGTTACCCGTGGTCAGAGTTAACCGTGGTCAGAGTTACCTGCTGTGAAGCCGTTTCTCATATGAAATTACAGTAGCTTTGAGCAAGTCGATGACAGCAACTCCCTTCCCACAGACTGCGTAGCAGCGCTGAGAGCGGGGCATTGCTGCTGTGGTACCCGGGACTCTCTCCAGAGCCAGGTCCGTGAAGACATCTCGCTGAGTCAGCCCTTTGGTGATGGTGCTGGCACAAATCAGCTCACGGCAGCCAAAGTAGAAATGCCAGGTACAGACGTTACCAACCCCGGCTGTGACAATCTCATTCAGATCCTGGTTATACAGGCAGCAGGTGATGCTCTCCTTCGACCGGTTGGTGGAGATGACCTGGAAGTCCGGGCCTAGGACTTTTACCTGTGGACAGACATTCCAGGCCACGTATCGGTTAATCTGCCGAGCATACACCATTCCTTCAATCGGCGCCCCCAGTATGTATTCCTGCTTTCTCCGCCCATCGCAGTGATAGACACAGATGTCAGTTTTGGACTTCATGCAGATGAACTCCTTGGTGACGACGTTATAAACAATGTGATGGATTGTATTCTTAAACATCACACGCTGCACATGTTCCAGTCCGTGTTCCAAATCCAGTGGCTTCCAATCATGTCTCCGTATCTGCAGGAGTCAGCACAAATGAAAAACAGAGGAATAGACTTCTGTTGTTGAGGAGAATTGCGTTTTATTTTCCTGCTGAGATACAGATTTATTCTTTAAACTTGTCCCTTCCTCCATTCCTTGTCATCTCACACACAATAAATCCCTCGATTCCATTTCATGTCCCATTCCTAGCAGACTTGCTTTAAATATATCCACAAGTTTCATCTCATCTTTCAGTGAGCTCCACGATCTCACTGCCCCCGCACCACCCCCCCACCCCCACCCAGGTGAAAGTCTTGCTCCTGAATTCTGGGTTGCCTTTGTTTGTGGTTATCAGATATTTACCGTCTCACTCCTGATCTCAGATACAACTGGAAAACATCTTCTCCATGACTTCTCCAATTAAACTCTTTCATAAACTTTTGGAGTGATGCTCCTTTTTCAGGTCACTCCTGACCAAGGAGCAGCGCTCTGAAAGTTTGTGTTTTCAAATAAACCTGTTGGATTATAACCCGGTGTCATGTGACTTCTGACCTTGTCCATCCCAGTCCAACACCGGCACCTCCACATCAAACTTTCATGATCGTGTGAACCTCTATCAAGTCACCTCTGAGTCACCACATGCCTGAAGAAGCCAAGTTCACCCTTCCATAATCTAGAGATTTACATGGGGTCAGAGTTACCTGGGGTCAGAGTTCATCAGGGTCATAGTTACCTGGGGTCAGAGTTAATCGAGATCACAGGCCCAGTTTGCTCACGTTCTCTCCATAGAACAGCCTACCCTCCTTGCAGCCAGCTCAGATAAGGACAAAATATGCCAGCTATAGTCTAGCTCAGCTCCAATATAACTGAATCATGACCTCCCTACTCCGGTCCTCTGATAAAGGCTAACACGCCCTCAGCACTGACCCTCTGACAGTGCGGCACTCCCTTCAGCACCGACCGTCCGATAGTGCGGCACTCCCTCAGTGCCAACCCTCTGACAGTGCAGCATTCCCTCAGCTCTGACCCTCCGACAGTGCAGCACTCCCTCAGCACTGACCCTCCGACAGTGCAACACTCCATCAGCACTGACCCTCGGATAGTGTGGCACTCCCTTAGCACCGACCCTCTGACAGTGTGGCACTCCCTCAGCACTGACCCTCTTACAGTGTGGCACTCCCTCAGCACTGACCCTCCGACAGCGCGGCATACCCTCAGCACTGACCCTCCGACAGTGCGGCACACCATCAGCACTGATCCTCTGACAGTGCGGCACTCCCTCAGCACTGACCCTCCGACAGTGTGGCACTCCCTCAGCACTGACCCTCTTACAGTGCGGCGCTCCCTCAGCATTGACCCTCCAACAGTGCAGCACTCCCTCAGCACTGACCCTCCAACAGTGCAGCACTCCCTCAACACTGACCCTCCAACAGTGCAGCGCTCCCTCAGCACTGATAGGCTCTGTGTATGGTTAAATAGTTTGGTTTCAGTGGAAATGACCTGCATTTTACTTGTAACATCTACTTTGGATGCTATTATATTCTCCACAACCATGAGCACGCCATTTGCAAATTAGGAACAGGAATAGACTTGTTGCTCCGTTCAAGAAGATCATTGACCACTTTTGGCTGATGACACCTTTGATCTCTGACCTCCCTTGCCCTCTCACCTTTCCTTGACCTTCCTTTCTGTTGCTCTTGCAGCTCCACGATGTCCTCCTTTCTCATTAGTTCCGCTCATTTGAACTCCAACAACAGTCAGGAAGCTCAACACCATCCAGGATAAAGCAACCCACTCGATTGGCACCAAATCCACAAACATCCCCTCCCTCCCCCACCGACGCTCAGTAGCAGCAGTGTGTACCATCTACAAGATGCACTGCAGAAACTCACCAAAGATCCTCAGACAGCACCTTCCAAACCCATGACCACTTCTGTCGAGATGGACAAGGGCAGCAGATACATGGGAATACCACCCCCTGCAAGCTCCATTCCGAGCCACTCGCCATCCTGACTTGGAAATATATCACCACCCCTTCACTGTCACTGGGTCAGAATCCTGGAATTCCCTCCCTCAGGACACTGTGGGTCAACCTGCAGCAGAGTTAAGAGTGTGGTGCTAGAAAAGCACAGCAGGTCAGGCAGCGTCCGAGGAGCAGAAGAATTGACATTTCGGGCATAAACCCCACCCACAGCACATGGAGTGTAACAGTTCAGGAAGGCAGTTCACCCCCACCTTCTCCGGGGCAACTAGAGACGGGCAATAAATGCTGGGCCCAGCCAGCAACATCCATGTACCTTGAATGAATAATAAACGCACTGTACCCTTTAAGACTTGACATGGAAGAGTCAGTTGGGTAAAAACAATGACTGCAGATGCTGGAAACTAGATTCTGGATTAGTGGTGCTGGAAGAGCACAGCAGTTCAGGCAGCATCCAAGGAGCAGCGAAATCGACGTTTCGGGCAAAAGCCCTTCATCAGGAATAAAGGCAGTGAGAGGAGGGTGGGGGTGGGGAGAAAGTAGCATA
>NC_057714.1:122260556-122289769 GCF_004010195.1 Chiloscyllium plagiosum | reverse complement strand
GAGATGCGTTGGGGGGCATCTTTAACCACGTGGGAAGGGAAATTGCGGTCTCTAGAGAAGGAGGCCATCTGGTGTGTTCTATGGTAGAACCGCTCCTCCTGGGAGCAGATACGGCGGAGGCGGAGGAATTGGGAATACGGGATGGCATTTTTGCAGGAGGTAGGGTGGGAAGAGGTATAATCCAGGTAGCTGTGGGAGTCGGTGGGTTTGTAAAAAATGTCAGTGTCAAGTCGTGTGACTTTTCAGTCTGTATTTGACGGTACCTTTTCTGTGGACTCGTACACAGCCGTTTTCAGAATACGCCACAGTCGTTGGACTTTCTCCTCAGTGGTCTCCAGAAAGCTATCCCGAATGTTCTCTCGAATGTTCTGTCCAGTGTTCTGCTGAACGTTCTCCTGAGTGTCAGTCCCTTCTAACTCAGACTGCAGTGGCAGGCTGTCATCTTCTGAACCTGGAAAAGAAATGGTCAGAACGTTAAAACCAAATATAAGCAGATGTTCCACCTTTGATAGGTGTAACTGAATGATGGAGGAATATGTAGACATCTTCTTCGGCAGGAAAGAAAACAGGAAGTGGTGTTTTATTTAAAGGGAGAGGGATTTCATAATTCTACAGGACCCTGGGGCATGGCTACCTGGGGAATAGGAGGAGGAGTAGGCCATTTCACCCCTCAAGCCCAATTAGAATAAGATATAAGAGCAGAATTAGGCCATTCGGCCCATCAAGTCTGCTCCACCATTTGATCACAGCTGGTGTTTCTCAACCGCGTTCTCCTGCCTCCTCCCTGTAATTCTTGATCCCCTTACTAAACAAGAGCCTGTCTATCTCTGTCTTAAATACACTTAATGACTTGGCCTGCATAGCCCTCTGCAGCAATGAGTTCCACAGACTAACTACCCTTTCGCTGAGGAAATTTCCTCCATCTCAGTTCAATAGGATTGTCCCTTTACTCTGATGCTGCGCCCTTGGGTTTTAGTATCTCCTATTGGTGGAAACATCTTCTCCATGTCCATCCTATCCAGGCCTCTCGGTATTCTGTAAGTTTCAATCAGATACCAACTCCCCCCCCCTCATCCTTCTAAACTCTATCAAGTACAGACCCAGAGTCCTCATTTGTTCCTCATATGGGAAGCTCTTCATCCCCGGAATCATCCTTGTAAATCTCCTCTGGACCCTCCAATGCCAGCACATCCTTCTTTAGATACAGGGCTGAAAACTCTCACAAATGCGCTCTGACCAGAGTCTTATACAGCTTCAGCAGTACATCTTATATTCTAGCCTCTTGAAATACCTTCCTAACACCAACTGAACCTGACTAAGAGAATCCCGAACAAGGACTCCCAAGTCCCTTTACCCTTCCGCTTTCTGAAGACTTTTCCCATTGAGAAAATAGTTTATGCTTCCATTATTCCTAATGAAGTGTGTAATTTCCCACTTTCCCACACTATAGAATATTGTGTGCAATTTTGGTCTCTTTTTCTGAGGAAGGATGCGATTGCTCTCGATGGAGAGCAGTGATGGTTTCCCAGGCTGATTCCAGGGGTGGCAGGACTAGTGTTTGAGGAGAGATTGACTCGGTTAGGACGCTTTCACTGGAGTCTAGATGAGTGAGGGGGGAATCTCATAGAGACTTATAAAATTTTAACAGGCCGAGACAGGGTAGATGCAGGGAGGATGTTCCTGATGGTGGGTGTGTCCAGAACTCAGGGTCACAGTCTGAGGATTTGGGGTGGACCATTTAGCACGGCGATGAGGAGACATTTCTTCACCCAAAGAGTGGTGAGCCTGTGGAAGTCATTAACACAGGAATTAGTTGATGCCAAAACATTGAATGTATTCAAGAGGTAGCTAGAGATAGCACTTGGGGCGAATGGGATCAAAGGTTATGAGGAAAAAGCAGAAATAGGCTGTTGGGTTGGATGATCAGCCATGATCGTGATGAATGGCAGAGCAGGCTTGAAGGGCCGAATGGCTCCTATCTTCTATGTTTCTGTGTTTCTATGGACTCCATCTGCCACTTCTTTGCCCACTCTCCAAGCCTGTCCAAATCCTTTTGCAGCCTCCCCACTTTCTCAACACTACATGTCCCTCCACATAATGTGAATAGTTGTGCTTCTAACACTGACCCCTGTGGAACTCCACTAGTAACAAGCTACCATCCTGAATAAGACCCCTTTATCCCCACACTCTGCCTTCTGCCAGTCAACCAATCCTCAATTCATGCCAGTACCTTGCCCCTAACACCATGGGCTCTCTCATATTTTGCAGCCTCCCGTGCGGCAATTGTCAACGGCTTTCTAGAAATCCAAATAGATCACGTCCACTGACTCCCCTTTGTCTAACTTGCTTGTTCCCTCCTCAAAGAATTCGAATAGATTCATCAGGTAAGACCTCCCCTTGATGAAGCCGTGCTGACCCAGCCCTATTTTACCATGCACTTCCAAGTACTCTGCAATCTCATCCTGAATAAAAGACTCTAAAATCTTACAACAACTGAGGTCAGGCTAACTGGCCTATAGTTTTCTTCTTAAACAAGGTGTTATACCATCCATTTTCCAGTCCTCTGGGACCCTCCCTGACTCCAGTGAGTCCTGAAAGATCACCATCAATGCCTCCACACCTCCTCAGCTGTCTCCTTCAGAACTCTGGGGTATAGTCCATCTGGTCTGAGTGATTTATCCACCTTCAGACCTTTCAGCTTCCCCAGCACCTTCTCCTAAGTGATGGCCACTACACTCATCTCTGCCCCCCGACTCTCTTCAAGCTGTGGTGTCTTCCATCATGAAAACTGATGCAAAGTACCAATTCAGTTCTTCCTCCATTCCTTTGTTCCCCATTCCTCCTTCTCCAGCCTCATTTTCCAGTGGTCCAATGTCCACTCTTGCCTCTCTCTTACCTTTTAAATATCTAAAATAAACTCTTGCAATCTTCTTTTATATTACTAGCTAGCTTACTCTCATATTCCATCTTCTCCCCTTATTATTGCTTCTTCAGTCATCCTGCGCTGACCCTCCGACAGTGGGGCGCTCCCTCGGCGCTGACCCTCCGACAGTGGGGCGCTCCCTCGGCGCTGACCCTCCGACAGTGGGGCGCTCCCTCGGCGCTGACCCTCCGACAGTGGGGCGCTCCCTCGGCGCTGACCCTCCGACAGTGGGGCGCTCCCTCGGCGCTGACCCTCCGACAGTGGGGCGCTCCCTCGGCGCTGACCCTCCGACAGTGGGGCGCTCCCTCGGCGCTGACCCTCCGACAGTGGGGCGCTCCCTCGGCGCTGACCCTCCGACAGTGGGGCGCTCCCTCGGCGCTGACCCTCCGACAGTGGGGCGCTCCCTCGGCGCTGACCCTCCGACAGTGGGGCGCTCCCTCGGCGCTGACCCTCCGACAGTGGGGCGCTCCCTCGGCGCTGACCCTCCGACAGTGGGGCGCTCCCTCGGCGCTGACCCTCCGACAGTGGGGCGCTCCCTCGGCGCTGACCCTCCGACAGTGGGGCGCTCCCTCGGCGCTGACCCTCCGACAGTGGGGCGCTCCCTCGGCGCTGACCCTCCGACAGTGGGGCGCTCCCTCGGCGCTGACCCTCCGACAGTGGGGCGCTCCCTCGGCGCTGACCCTCCGACAGTGGGGCGCTCCCTCGGCGCTGACCCTCCGACAGTGGGGCGCTCCCTCGGCGCTGACCCTCCGACAGTGGGGCGCTCCCTCGGCGCTGACCCTCCGACAGTGGGGCGCTCCCTCGGCGCTGACCCTCCGACAGTGGGGCGCTCCCTCGGCGCTGACCCTCCGACAGTGGGGCGCTCCCTCGGCGCTGACCCTCCGACAGTGGGGCGCTCCGTCGGCGCTGACCCTCCGACAGTGCGGCGCTCCCTCGGCACTGACCCTCCGACAGTGCGGCGCTCCCTCGGCACTGACCCTCCGACAGTGCGGCACTACCTAGGCACTCACCCTCCGACAGTGCGGGACTCCCTCAGCACTGACCCTCTGATGGTGCAGTGCTCCCTCATTCCTCATTTTCTAGTCTCATTTTCCAGTGGTCCAATGTCCACTCTTGCCTCTCTCTTACCTTTTAAATATCTAAAATAAACTCTTGCAATCTTCTTTTATATTACTAGCTAGCTTACTCTCATATTCCATCTTCTCCCCTTATTATTGCTTCTCCGGTCATCCTCTGCTGGTTTTTAATGGCCTCCCAGTCCTCAGGCCTCCCACTGATCTTCACCACATTGTATGGTTTTATTTTGCTTTTATATTGTTCCTGACTCTCTTGTCAGCCATGGTTACCTCATCCTTCTCTTTAGGGAGTTCCTTCTTCCTTGGGATGAATTTCTGCTGTGCCTCCTGAATTACCCCCAACAACTCCTGCCATTGTTGCTCCACCATCTTCCCCGACCCTGGCCAGCTCCTCCTGCACGTCTCTGTAGTGTCCTTTACTCAACTGCAACACTGTTATGTCTGATTCCAACTTCTCTTTCTCAAACTGCACGGTGAATTCTATCATATTGTAGTCACTACCCCCTGGGGGTTCCTTCGACTTCAGCTCCCTAATCAGGCCGACCTCTTCACACATCACCAAATCCTGAATTACGTGTTCCCTAGTTGGTTCTACCACAAGCTACTCCATTAATCCATCTCATAGACATTCCATTAATTCCATTTCTTGAGATCTACTATCAACCTGCTTTTCCCAGTTCACCTGCCTGTTGAAGTCCACATAGAGTCATAGAGATATACAGCATGGAAACAGATCCTTCAGTCCAACCCGTCCATGCCGACCAGATATCCTAACCCAATCTAGTCTGACCTGCCAGCACCCGGCCCATATCCCTCCAAACCCTTCCTATTCATAAACCCATCCAGATGCGTCTTAAATGTTGCAATTGTACCAGTCTCCACCACATCCTCTGGCAGCTCAGCACTGTCCTGATGACCTGTCAATCTTCCTTCCCATCTATCCGCTCCACCCTCCTCTCTGACCTATCACCTCCATCCCCACCCCCATCCACCTATTGTACTCCTTCCGACCTTCTCCCCAGCCCCGCTCCCCATTTATCTCTCCACTCTGGAGGCTCCCTGCCTCCAATCCTGATGAAGGGTTTTTGCCCGAAATGTTGATTTTCCTGCTCCTCGGATGCTGCCCGAACTGCTGTGCATTTCCAGCCCCACTCTAATCTAAACTCTGGTTTCCAGCAACTGCAGTCCTCACTTTTGCCCAGCTCATTCCATAAACCACCCTCTGCATAGAAAAGTTGCCCCTTGGGTCCCATTTATATCTTTCCCCTCTCACCCTAAACCTATGCCCTCTAGTTCTGGACTCTCCCACTCCAGGGAAAAGACTTTGAGGGGCATCCTATCCATGCCCCTCATAATTTTGTAAACCTCTATAAGGTCACCCCTTAGCCTCCAATGCTCCAGGGAAAACAGCCCCAGCCTGTTCAGCCTCTCCCCGTAGCTCAATTTCTCCAACCCTGGCAACATCCTTGTAAATCTTTTCTGAATCTTTTCAAGTTTCACAACATCTTTCCGATAGGAAGGAGACCAGAATTGCATGCAATATTCCAACTCTGGCCTAACCAAGGTCCTGTACAGCCGCAACATGACCTCCCAACTCCTGTACTCAATACTCTGACCAATAAAAGAAAGCATACCAAACGCCTTCTTCACTATCCTATCTACGTGTGACTCCACTTTCAAGGAGCTATGAACCTGCGCTCCAAGGTCTCTTTGTTCAGCAACACTCGCTAGGACCTTACCATTAAGTGTGTAAGTCCTGCTAAGATTTGCCTTTTCCAAAATGCAGCACCTCGCATTTATCTGAATTAAACTCCATCTGCCACTTCTCGGCCCATTGGCCCATCTGGTCAAGATCCAGTTGTAATCTGAGGTAACCCTCTTCATTGTAACAGTGCCTTTCTTACATGCCTTTTCTATCTCCTGATTTATTTTCATCCCCACATCCTGACTACTGCTAAGAGGCTTGTACATAATTCCATATGCCCAAAATATTGATCCTCCTGCTCCTTGGATGCTGCCTGACCTGCTGTGCTTTTCCAGCACCACACTCTCGACTCTGCAGTCCTCACTTTCTCCCTGTACATAACTCGCATCAGGGTCTTTTTCCCTTTGCGACTCCTGTGCTTTGTTAAATTCTTTAATATTTCTTGCTATCGATTTAATTTCATTTCTTGCGAACAAGACAACCCCGTCTCCCCTGCCCATCTGCCTGTCATTTCAGTGGGACATGCATTCTTGGATATTTAGTTCCTGGTCCTGATTCCCTTGTGGCCATGTCTCTGTGATACCCACAACAGCATACCCTCCAATTTCAATCCATGCTACGAGATCATGGGCTCTGTAGACTGCGTGCATTTAAGTACAGCACCCTGAGTCCTATATTAACTGAGTTTTCCCAGTAGACGCTGTTTTCATTTCCGATTTCCAGCATCCGCAGATCTTTGTATTTTGTGGTAAATGTCACAACTGGCCCCAGCTGCCAGATCATTGGTTATAAATAATGATCGGTTGGGGCCCAAGCACTGATCCTTGCAGTACCCCATTGGTCAAAACTTGCCTACCTGACAATCACCCATTTAGGCAAAGGTGAGGACTGCAGATGCTGGAAACCAGAGTTTAGATCAGCATGTTGCTGGAAAAGCACAGCAGGTCAGGCAGCATCCGAGGAGCAGGAAAATCGACATTTTGGGCAAAAGCCCTTCATCAGGAATTCAATCACCAATTTAGCATGACTCTCTGTTTCCGGTCTGTTACCCCATTCTCAATTCATAACAGTCTTTTCACCTGTAATCCCATGCACTCTAATTTTGCCCACTAGCCCTTAACAAAAACCTTCTGAAAATCCAAATAAAATTGATTAACCCATCTGTTCTGATAGTGACATTCTCAAAAAACTTCAACCAGTTTGCCAGCTATGATTTCCCTTTCATATTGATTCTGCCCAATCATATCATCATTTCCCAAGTGAACAATTATCACATCATTTGTAGTAGAATTTAGCATTTTCTGCATCATTGACGTGATAGATCTGTCGTTCCCCATTTTCTGTCTCCCTTTCCTCTGAAATAGTGAGGTTAATTTACCACCTTCTCATTTACAGGAACCATTTCTGAACCATTAGAATTTTGAAGATGATTAACAATGCATCCATTATCTTGGTCGCCATCTTATTCAACTCTGTACGTGAAGCTCATTCATTCACAGGTATCCATCAACATTTAAGTCCCATTTAGTTTCCCTAATACTACTTTTTAACCGATACTAATTTCTCTCAGCTCCTTATTCGCACATTTCCCTTGGTTCTCGAATATTTCTGAGGAGATTATGTCTCCTCCTTTGAGAATACATGATGTGGAGGTGCTGGTGTTGGACTGGAGTGGACAAGCTCAGAGGTCACATGACACCAGGTTATAGTCCAACAAGCTTATTCGACATCACAAGCTTTGGGAATGCTATCACTTGACATAGGAGCGATGCTCTGATGAGCTGGGGCCAAAGGGCTGTTTATAAACAAAACTTCAGTTGGTGACAAGCAGCTGATTGGTTTGTGGACTAGTGATTAGTTATCAATGACAACAGCTTTCTGCTTGCTAACAATTATGTGGTTGGTTCTCAGCTAACTGAACAAAATCCAGAGAAGACTTCAGATCTCCACCAGCTCAGGAACGCTCTCTGTTCTCTGCACTTGGAGCCCGAAGAAAATCCTTTCATTTTTCTGTCACAAGTTGGTATAACCCATGAATTTTAATGAATAGATCGGACACCTTTATAAACATCGAGCAGATACCCTGTACCTCCTGCAAGCCGGTGACAGCATCTGGAGAAGGAAGACTGAGGACCAGTGCTGGGATCAACACAAGAGTCATCCTAGCCAATCCCGCGAAGAGAGATCACTGAACTGCTTTCCCAGTTTTCCCTCCATCCATTACACACATATTTTGTTCTCTCTCTGTGCGTGTGTGTGTGTGTGAGAGAGAGAGAGAGAGAGAGAGAGAATAAAAGGGAGCTTATAAGGGGATGAGAAGTTTAGTTAGTACAATTAATGCTGATAATTGATAGAGTCATTGAGCTGTACAGAACAGAAACTGGCCCTTCAGCCGAACTCGTCCACACCGACCAGATATCCTAGACACGTCTAGTCCCATTTGCCAGCATTTGGCCCATATCCCTCTAAACCCTTCCTATTCATGTACCCGTCCACTATTGCCCATAGCTGGAGTCTAATTCCTTGTAATTAACAGTAATTTTTGTTCTGTCCAGAAACCTGGTCTGAGTTTCCTGTCAATCTGGGTCTGAAAATGGGGTAAATTGTGGATCTTTCTGGGCTTTTTAAAATCTTTAATTTTTCTGATGATCCTGGGACTAATGGACCTTGATTTTCAGCACACTACCCCTATGAGGTTTAACAAGATGCAGATGTTGGTTGAGATTCTCTGCCATTTCCTTATTCCCCAGTACAAATTCTTATGTCTCTGTTGGCAATTCATCTTTGCTAACCTTTCCTTTAAACATGCACATTGCAGATTTTACAATCTATTTTTATGTCTCTCATTATTTACGTTGGCTATAGTCCAACAGGTTTATTTGGAAGCACTAGCTTTCAGGATGCTGCTCCTTCACCAGGTGGTTGTGTAAAAACCTCTCTGGCTATGTTGAAGGGATCTTGAAACCCATTGTTCAGGGGACCCCCACCTTCTGTCGCGACACGACAGATTTCTTACTGAAATTCAGCACCCATGGACCGATCAAAACGGGAACATTCCTCGTCACAATGGACGTTTCCGCACTCTACACCAGCAGCTCCCACAATGATGGCATCGCGGCAACAGCCTCAGTACTCAACACCAACAACTGCCAGTCTCCGAACACCATCCTACAACTCATCCGCCTTATCCTCAATCACAACGTCTTCATCTTTGACAATCAGTTCTTCATCCAGACACACGGAACAGCCATGGGGACCAAATCTGCACCCCAATATGCCAACATTTTCATGCACAGGTTCAAACAAGATTTCTTCTCTGAGCAGGACCTCCAACCAACACTATACACCAGGTACATTGACGACATTTTCTTCCTCTGGACCCATGATGAGGAGTCACTGATAAAACTACACAGTGATATCAATGTGCTTCATCACATCATCACAAACCTTATTGAGTTCTTTGAGAAGGTGACCAAACAAGTAGATGAGAGTAAACCGGTTGATGTGGTGTATATGGATTTCAGCAAGGCATTCGATAAGGTTCCCCACAGTAGGCTATTGTACAAAATGTGGAAGAATGGGATTGTGGGGGACATAGCAGTTTGGATCAGTAATTGGCTTGCTGAAAGAAGACAGGGTGGTGGTTGATGGGAAATGTTCATCCAGGAGTCCAGTTCCCAGTGGTGTACTGCAAGGGTCGGTGTTAGGTCCACTGTGTTCGTCATTTTTATAAACGACCTGGATGAGGGTGTAGAAGGGTGGGTTAGTAAATTTGCAGACGACGCTAAGGTCGGTGGAGTTGTGGATAGTGACGAAGGATGATGTAGGTTACAGAGAGACATAGATAAGCTGCAGAGCTGGGCTGAGAGGTGGCAAAGGGAGTTTAATGCGGACAAGTATGAGGTGATTCACTTTGGTCGGAGTAACCGGAATGCAAAGTACTGGGCTGATGGTAAGATTCTTGGTAGTGTAGATGAGCAGAGAGATCTCGGTGTCCAGGTACACAGATCCTTGAAAGTTGCCACCCAGGTTGACAGGGTTGTTAAGAAGGCATACAGTGTTTTAGCTTTTATTAATAGAGGGATCGAGTTCCAAAACCAGGAGGTTATGCTACAGCTGTACAAAACTCTGGTGTGGCCGCACTTGGAGTACTGTGTACAGTTCTGGTCACCGCATTATAAGAAGGATGTGGAAGCTTTGGAAAGAGTGCAGAGGAGATTTACTAGGATGTTGCCTGTTATGAAGGGAAGGTCTTATGAGGAAAGGCTGAGGGACTTGATGCTGTTTTCGTTAGAGGGAAGAAGGTTGAGAGGTGACTTAATAGAGACATATAAGATAATCAGAGGGAGGACAGGGAGAGGCTTTTTCCAAGTATGGTGACGGTGAGCATGAGGGGGCATAGCTTTAAAGTGAGGGGAGATAGATATAGGACAGATGTCAGAGGTAGTTTCTTTACTCAGTAAGGGTATGGAATGCTTTGCCTGCAACGGTAGTAGATTCGCCAACTTTAAGTACATTTAAGTCGTAATTGGACAAGCATATGGACGTACATGGAATGGTGTGTGTGGGCTGGGCTTCAGATTAGTGTGACAGGTCGCCGCAACATTGAGGGCCGAAGGGCCTGTACTGCGCTGTAATGTTCTATGTTCAATATCAACCTCACCATAGACTACTCTCTACTATCTGTCTCATTCTGGGACACATATATCTCCTTCAAGTATTGGCACCTCAGCACCACATTCTATCACAAACCCACAGCCAATCTCACAATGCTACACTTCTCCAGCTTCCATCCAAAACATATTAAAACAACCATCCCTATGGACTAGCCTTACGCGTATACCGGATTTGTCCAGATGAGGGGGAACACCACGGACATCTGAAGGTGCTCAAGGCCACCCACATAAGAACAGGGTATGATGCTCAACTCATAAATCGCTAGTTCCGATGTGCCACAGCGAGAAACCATAATGACCTCCTCAGGAGACAGACACCAGTTGGGTACCCTTCGTTGTCCAGTGCTTCCTGGGAGCGGAGAAACTACGCCATGTTCTTCGCAGCTTGCAACATATAATCAATGAGGATGAGCACCTCACCAAGATCTTCCCCACACCTCCACTTCTCACCTTTAAACAAGCACCAAACCTTCATATGTCAGAGTGTCGACACAGATACCACCTCATACTTCCTCAGCACTGACCCTCCATCAGTGTGACGCTCCCTCAGCGCTGAGCCTCCGACAATGTGGCACTCCCTCAGCACTGACCCTCCGACAGTGCCCACTCCCTCAGCACTGACCCTCCGACAGTGCGGCGATACCTCAGCACTGACCCTCTGACAGTGCCCACTCCCTCAGCACTGACCCTCTGACAGTGCCCACTCCCTCAGCACTGACCCTCCGACAGTGCCCACTCCCTCAGCACTGACCCTCCGACAGTGCGGCACTCCCTCAGCACTGACCCTCCGATAGTGCAGTCTCCCTCAGCACTGACTCTCCAACAGTGCAGCACTCCCTCAGCACTGACCATCCGACAGTGCAGCCCTATCTCAGCACTGACCCTCTGACAGTGCAGCGCTCCCTCAGCACTGACCCTCCGACAGTGCGGCACTCCCTCAGCACTGACCGTCCGACTGTGTGGCTCCCCCTCAGCACTGACCCTCCGACAGTGCGGCACTCCCTCAGCACTGACCGTCCGACCGTGCAGCACTCCCTCAGCACTGACCATCCGACATTGCGGTGCTCCCTCAGCACTGACCCTCCAATAGTGCAGCGCTCCCTCAGCACTGACCCTCCGATAGTGCAGCACTCCCTCAGCACTGACCCTCCGATAGTGCAGCGCTCCCTCAGCACTGACCCTCCGATAGTGCAGCGCTCCCTCAGCACTGACCCTCCGATAGTGCAGCACTCCCTCAGTACTGACCCTCCGATAGTGCAGTGCTCCCTCAGCACTGACCCTCCGATAGTGCAGTGCTCCCTCAGCACTGACCCTCTGATAGTGCGGCACTCCCTCAGCACTGACCCTCCGATAGTGCAGTGCTCCCTCAGCACTGACCCTCCGATAGTGCAGTGCTCCCTCAGCACTGACCCTTCGACAGTGCAGCACTCCTTTTATCTGGCCCTTGTGTGTTGTCGTGGTTTGGATGCTCTCTTGTTCCCTCTGGTGAGTTGCCATTGAACCAATTGAGAAACAGACTCACCTTCCTTGATGTTTTCGTCCACAGTTTGCATTGTGTCCAGGGCCACGTACTCCATCTGTCAGCGTGAGAATACCATGAACCCTCCTTCTCCTTTCACCATCACTCTCTGCACTGATTGACGGCAAAGTCACCCTTAGGTTGTCTCTCTGTAACCAGACAAAAGATTCCTGGGGAATAAGTGTGTCTCAAATCTAGAATTCCAAATTTTAAATAACATCTCAAATTGAAACTCAGCATTACATCCTCTTCATATCAACAGATTCTAATCAGTTAATTAGTTCTTTAGGGAAGGAAACTACCATCCTTACCTGGTCTGGCCTACATGTGACTCCAGACCCACAGCAATGTGGTTGACTCTTAACTGCCCTCTGGGTAATTAGGGATGGGCAGTAAATGCTGGGCCTGCCCAGTGATACCCACATCCAGTGAATGAGGAAAAATAAGTGACAGCCTAAGTTTAAGACCTTTGTCTAAGACAGAAAAATTCTATATCAACCCCATCAGCAACTTTCAAAATCCTGATGCTCTCCCAATCTCTTCGAACCATAGAATCATACAGATCAGAAGAGACCCTTCAGTCCACTGACTCTGTACTATCTACACGGGGTAAAAACAATGACTGCAGATGCTGGAAACCAGATTCTGGATTAGTGGGGCTGGAAAAGCACAGCAGTTCAGGCAGCATCCGAGGACAGGCAAAATCGACGTTTCGGTACCTATACTGGTCCCACATTTCCACACTCGGCCCAAAGCCTTGAAAGTTGTGACATTTCGAGTGTTTGTCCAGGTACATGTTAAAGGTTGTGAGGATTCCTGGCACAACTACCCTCCCAGACAGTGCATTCCAGACCCCCACACCACCCACCAGATGAAAAGTAATCTTTTCTTGAAATCCCCTCTAAATGCCTCGCCTTTCACCTTAAAATAATATCCTCTTATTATTGACCATGAAACAAGGGGAACAGCTGCTTTCTAACCATCCTGCAATGTCCCTCATAGTCTTATACACCTCCAGCAGGTCTCCCTCAATCTCCTCTGCTCCACACCTTCTACATTCAGGACACACTAGTCTGATTTACATAACCTCCCTTTAGATTCTAACTTATACATTGGTAAGAATGACGTGGGACAGTCAGAGAGAAAGAGTTGAGGCTTTTCAGAGTGAATATAGGAAGTTAGGTGGGAGTGGTTAAAAAGCAGAACCTCTAAAGTAGCAATCTCTAGATTACTCCTGGTGCCACGTGCTGTGAGAGTCGGAATAAGAAGATAGGGCAGGTAAATCAGTGGCTGAGGACATGGTGCGGTGGGCAAGGATTCAGATTTTTGGATGATTGGGATCTCTACTGGGGCTGAGGAGACCTGTTCAAGAGGGACTTGTTTCACCCGAACTGGAATGGGACCAATACCCTGGCAGGGTGATTTGCTAGTTGTATTCAGGAGCGATTAAACTAGCAGGGGGTGGGGAATTCTAAATAGTAGTGAGAATAGAGACGCAGTTGAAGATGGTTCTGAAGTTAAAGAGAGCAAGTTAATTAGACAAGGCAGATGAGAGCAAGTCAGAGAATGAGGTAACTTTTAATTTGCATTTATTTCAATGCAAGGTACGGTAGCTGAACTCAGGGCATGGATGGGAACATGGGACTGGGACATCATAGCTATTACAGAACCATGGCTGAGAGAGGGACAGGACTGGCAGCTCAATGTTCCTGGGTTTAGACGCTATAGGAAGGATAGACAGGGAGGCAAGAGAGGACAGGGGTGGCAATTTTGATGAGGGAAAACATTACAGAGGACTTACAGAGGATATTTCTGAGGGATCATCCTGTGAAACTATATGGGCAGAACTCAGAAATATGAAGGGGATGGTCACTTTGAATGGATTGTACTGTAACACCCCCCCCCCCCCCCCCCCCCAAGTGGTCAGCAGGAAACTGAGGAGCAAATATGTAAGAATTGTAGGAATAGAGGAACAGAGGGACCTAGGAGTACAAGTACATAATTTGTTGAAAGAGGTGTCACAGATAGACAGGGTGGTGAAGAAGGCATTTAGTATGCTGGCCTTCATCAGTCAAGGCATTGAATATAGGACTGATTCGGAGATGCCGGTGTTGGACTGGGGTGTACAAAGTTAAAAATCACCCAACACCAGGTTATAGTGTTGGACTATAACCTGGTGTTGTGTGATTTTTAACTTTGAATATAGGAGTTGGGACATTATGCTACAGTTATACAAGTCATTGGTGAGGCTGCATTTGGAGTACTGTGTACAGTTTTGGTCACCCTGTTATAGGAAAGACATAGTTAAACTGGAAAGAGTGCAAAGAGGATTTACGAGGATGTTGCCAGGACTAGTAGGCCTGAGTTATCAGGAGAGGTCGGCCAGGATAGGACTTTATCCCTTGGAATGTAGGAGTATGAGGGGTGACCTTATTGAGGTGTATAAAATCATGAGGGGCATTGATAGGACAAATGCAGATAATCCTCTCCCCAGGGATGGGGAATTGAAAACTAGAGGGCATAGGTTTAAGGTGAGAGGGGAAAGATTTAAGAATGACGTGACAGGCAACTTCTTCACGCAGGGGATAGTGCATATATGGAATGGGCTGCCAGAGAATGTGTTTGAGGCAGGTACAATATCAACATTTAAAAAACATTTGGATAGGTACATGGATGGGAAGAGTCTGGAGGGATATGGACCAAACGCAGGCAACTGGAACGAGCTGAGTGGGCACATAGTCAGCATGGGCCAGTTTGGGCCGAAGGGCCTGTTTCCATGCTGTATTACTCTATGACTCTAATAATAGGGTTGTCACAGTAGGGGAATTAAATTTTCTAAACATAGTCTAGGACCGCCATAGTGTTAAGGGTTTAGATGGTGAGGAAATTGCTAAATGTGTTCAAGAACACTGTTTTTATCAATATGTAAATGTACTTACTAGAGGAGCAAAACTTGACCTTCTCTTGGGAAATAAGGCAGGGCAAGTCACTGAAGTGTTAGTGGGGGAGCACTTTGGACCAGTGATCATAAGTCTATTAGCTTTAAAATACAAATGGAAAAGAAAAAGTTAAAGTTAAAGAAAAGTTGAAGTTCTTAATTAGAGTAAGAAAAACTTTGATGGTATAAGTCAGGAACTTTCAAAAGTTGATTACAGTAGACTGTTTGCAGGTGAAGGGACAATTGACAAGTGGAAGGCTTTCAAAAATTGGATAACAAGAGTTCAGAGACATTATGGTTGCTATTAGAGTGAAGGGCAAAGCTGTTAAGAGTAGGGAACAATAAAGACATTGAGGGAATAAAAACCAAAAGAACTGCGGATGCTGTAAATCAGAAACAAAAACAGAAGTTGCTGGAAAACCTCAGCAGATTTGGCAGCATCTGTGAAGAGAAATCAGAGTTAACTTTTCGGGTTGAGTGACCCTTCCTCAGAAGATATTGAGGCTGTGGTCAAGAATAAGGAGAAGGCAAAAGTTAGATATAGACAACTGGGACCAAGCGAATCTCTTCAAGAGTGCAAAGGGTGTAGGGTCTTTCTTAGGAGGGAAATCAGGAGGTCTAAAAGTGGATATGAGAGTGTCTTGGCAGATAAGGTTCAGGATCATTCAAAGAGATTCTACAAGTGCATTCAGAGCAAAAGAGCAACTGAGGAGAGAATAAGGCTCATGAAAGGTCAATAAAGTCATCTATGGGTGGGACCACAGGAGGTAGGAGAGACACTAAATGAATATTTTACATCAGTGTTTACTATGGAGACAGATATGGAAGTCAAGGAACTCAGGCAAATGAATAGTGATGTCTTGAAAAGAATATACATTACAGAAGAGGAGGTGCTGGAAACCTTAAAATGCATAAAGGTGGATAAATCTGTGGGACCTGATCAAGTATATTCCAGGATATTGTGGGAAGTTAGGGAAGAAATTGCTGGGTCCCTAGCAAAGATATTTATATTATCTACAGTCACAGGTGAGGTGCCGGAAGACTGGAGGGTGGCTAATGCTGTGCCTTTGTTTAATAAAGGTGGTAAGGAAAAGCCAGGGAACTATAGACCGGTGGGCTAGATGTCAGTGGTGGGTAAATTATTAACAAAAACAGAAATTGCCTGAAAATCTTAGCAAGTCTGGCAGCATCTATGGCAAGGGCAAAGTGTGTCAGTACAGGCTTGGAGGGCTGAAGGGCCTGTTCCTATGCTGTATTGTACTTTGGTCTTCCTAGCTCTTTAAGTTAGAGTTAACTGGACTTCTGAAGAAGGGTTGAGAGTGTAGTGCTGGAAAAGCACAGCAGGTCAGGCAGCATCCAAGGAGCAGGAGAATCGATGTTTCGGGCATAAGCCCTTCTTCAGGAATGGCTAATGCCAGAAACGTCGATTCTGAAGAAAGATGACTTGACCTGACATGTTAATTCTGATTTCTCTCCACAAGATGCTGCCAGATCTGCTCAGATTTTCCAGCAGTTTCTGTTTTTTTGCTTCTGATTCCCAGTATCCACAGTTAGAACAAAGAACAAAGGGACATAGGGCCATAGTCAAAGGGGATTCTATTGTGAGGGGAGTAGATAGGTGGTTCTGTGGGTGAAAACGGGACTCCCAGATGGTATGTTGCCTCCCAGGGGCTCAGGTCAGGGATGTCACCGATCGGCTGCAGAGCATTCTCAAAGGGGAAGGTGAACAGCCAGTTATCTTGGTGCACATTGGCACCAACGATATAAGTAAAAAGCGAGATGAGGTCCTGAAAGCAGAATTCAGGGAGCTAGGAGAGAAGTTAAAAAGGAGGACCTCAAAGGTAGTGATCTCGGGATTACTACCAGTGCCACGTGCTAGCCAGGGTAGAAATGAAAAAATAGGAAGGATGAACACGGGGCTTGAGAGATGGTGTAGGAGGGAGGGGGTCAGATGTGTTGGACATTGGGACCAGTTCTGGGGAAGGTGGGACTATTAAAAATTGGACGGTCAACACCTGAACCAGACTGGAACCAATGTCCTTTGGGGGAGTTTTTGCTCCTGCTGTTGGGGAGGTTTTAAACTAATGTGGCAGGGGGCTGGGAACCAGAAGGGAAAACAAGTAGCGAGGTGGAGACTGGAGACTGTAAGGATCATAAAGTTAGCATTAATAAAGGGAAGAGTAGGCAGACAGCAGATGAACGCAAAAGAACTGGCAGTCTGAAGTGTATATACTTTAATGTAAGGAGTATAGTGGGTAATGGAAATGTGTTGCTGGAGAAGCGCAGCAGGTCAGGCAGCATCTAGGGAACAGGAGAGCACGATGGATATGACGTTATTGCAATCACAGAGACTTGGTTGAAGGAAGGGCATGATTGGCAACTAAATTTTATAGACGCTTCAGACAGGACAGGGAGGGAAGTAAAAGGGGGGATGGAGTTGCATTGCTGGTCAGGGATGATATCACGGCTGTGCTAAAGGAGGACACTACGGAGGGCTTGGGCAGTGAGGCATTATGGGTGGAGCTGAGAAATAAGAAGGGTGCAGTTACATTGTTGGGGCTGTATTACAGGCCTCCCAACAGTGAGCGTGAGGTAGAAGAACAAATAGGTAAACAGATTATGGAAAGGTGTACAGGCAACAGGGTAGTGGTGATGGGAGATTTTAATTTTCCCAACATTGACTGAAATACACTTAGCGTCAGAGGTCTGGATGGGGCAGCATTTGTAAGAAGCGTCCAGGAGAGTTTTCTAGAGCAGTATGTCAATAGTCCGACGAGGGAAGGGGCCATATTGGACCTGGTACTGGGGAATGAGCCAGGACAGGGTAGTAGAAGTTGCGGTGGGGGATTTCTTTGGGAACAGTGACCACAATTCTGTAAGTTTTACAATACTCGTAGACAAAGACGAGAGTGGTCCTAAGGGAAGAGTACTAAACTGGGCCAAGGCCAGTTATATCAAAATTAGTCAGGAGCTGGGAAATGTGGATTGGACACAGCTATTCAAAGGGAAGTCCACATTTGAGATGTGGGAGGCTTTCAAAGATAGGTTAAAGATAGTGCAGGATAGGCATGCCCCGTTAAAGGCAAAGGATAGGAAGGGCAAGATTCATGAACCGTGGATGACTGGAGAAATCATGCGACTAGCCAAGAGGAAAAGGGAAGCGTACATAAGGTCCAGGCAGTTAAGAACAGAACAGGTCCTGGAGGAATATTGGAAAAGTAGGACCAATCTTAAACGAGGAATCAAGCGAGCTAAAAGGGGTCATGAAATAACTTTAGCAATCAGAATTAAGGAGAATCCCAAAGCCTTTTATTCTTATATAAGAAGCAAGAGGGTAACCAGAGAAAGGATTGGTCCACTAAAGGATAACGAAGGAAGGTTGTGTGTCGAACCTGAGAAAATGGTTCAGATTCTCAATGATTACTTTGCATCAGTGTTCACTAAGGAACGGGAAGTGATGAATGCTTGTGGTGAAAGGGTTAAAATTGTGTCCCAATACATGTGTGAATCTAACCGAAAATGGAAGGTGTCGCTTAGTCCCGTGTGAATCTTATTACACACCTTCCCGTGTGAATCTTCTTATCTGTATGTGACCAGAATGGAATGTGTTTTTCAGCCTTGCTCTGCTGTTCACATGAATGTTTAGATCTCGAAAAGAGTATATCAGCTGGAAAAGTCTCCAGTTCGGTAGAGTCTGCTCCGGGGTTGCGTTTAACCGCCGAGCGTGGGTTGTTGGCAACCGCTCTACGAGAACTGACGGCTCCCAGTTCCGGTAACACGTAGAGTGAGTATAAACCAGACCCGTTGTAAGTACGAGACCTGGTTGTGGCGACGCTGCGGGGAATAAAACACTTATATTCTAGCAGACTCGCCTCTTGGCTGTTTGTTCTGTGTCAGACTACTTTCCTGCGAGCCTGGTCCTTGACCTTGAGAATTTTTTAAAACAATGCTGAGATTAGAGATAGAAGTTTGTTTACTCTGGATGACATTGACATAAGGAGGGAAGATGTGTTGGGTAGGCTAAAGGATATTAAGGTGGACAAATACCCAGGGCCAGATGGGATCTATCCCAGGTTGCTGAGGGAGGCGAGAGAGGAAATAGCTGGGGCCCTGACAGATATCTTTTTTTTAGATTACTTTACAGTGTGGAAACAGGCCCTTCGGCCCAACAAGTCCACACCGACCCGCCGAAGCGCAACCCACCCATGCCCCTACATTTACCCCTTACCTAACACTATGGAGGAGAAGGTACTGAGGGATAAAATCTATTTATATTTGGAAAAGAATGGGCTTATTAGTGATAGGCAACATGGTTTTGTGCGAGGTAGATCATTCCTTACCAACTTAATAGAGTTCTTTGAGGAAGTAACCAAGTTGATAGATGAAGGAAGGGCTGTAGATGCCATATACATGGACTTTAGTAAGGCATCTGATAAGGTGCGAGGAGAAAGTGAGGGCTGCAGATGCTGGAGATCAGAGCTGAAAATGTGTTGCTGGAAAAGCGCAGCAGGTCAGGCAGCATCCAAGGAACAGGAGAATCGATGTTTCGGGCATAAGCCCTTCTTCAGGAATCTGATAAGGTTCCCCCTGGTAAACTAAGGGAGAAAGTGAAGTCACATGGTGTGCAGGGTGTTCTAGCGAGGTGGATAAAGAACTGGTTGAGCAACAGGAGACAGAGGGTAGTAGTTGAAGGAAGTTTCTCGAAATGAAGATAGGTGACCGGTGGTGTTCCACAGGGGTCAGTGCTGGGGCCACTGTTGTTTGTGATAGACATCAATGATCTGGAAGAGGGCATTGTTGATATGGTCAGTAAGTTTGCAGATGACACGAAGATTGGTGGAGTAGCAGAAAGCATAGGGGACTGTCAAAGAACACAGGAGGATATAGATAGACTTTGAGAGCTGGGCAGAGAAGTGACAGATGGAATTCAATCCAGGCAAATTTGAGGTGATGCATTTTGGCAAGTCTAATTCTAGAATGAACTATACTGTAAGTGGAAGATCCTTGGGAAAAGTTGATGGGCAGAGAGATCTTGGGAGATCAGGTCCATTGTACCCTGAAGGTGGCTGCACAGGTGGATAGAGTGGTCATGAAGGCATATAGTATGCTTACCTTCATCAGACAGAGTATTGAGTAGAAGAGCTGGCTAGTCATGTTAACATTGTACAAGACATTGGTTCTGCCTCATTTAGAATACTGTGTACAGTTCTGGTCGCCACATTACCAAAAGGATGTGGACGCTTTGGAGAGGGTGCAGAGAAGGTTTACGAGGATGTTGCCTGATATGGAAGGTGCTAGCTATGAAGAGAGTTTGAGTAGCTTAGGTTTATTTTCATTAGAAAAAAGGAGATTGAGGGGGAACTTGATTGAGGTTTACAAAATCATGAACATAGAACATAAAACAATACAGCACAGAACAGGCCACGATGTTGTGCCGAAGGGTTGATTCCTGAAGAAGGGCTAAAGCCCGAAACGTCGATTCTCCTGTTTCCTGAAGAAGGGCTAATGACCGAAACGTCGATTCTCCTGTTCCCTAGATGCTGCCTGACCTGCTGCGCTTCTCCAGCAACACATTTCCATCTCTGATCTCCAGCATCTGCAGACCTCATTTTCTCTGCCGAAGGGTATAGACAGGGTAGATAGAGATAAGCTTTTTCCCAGGGTGAGGGATTCAATAACGAGAGGTCATGCTTTCAAGGTGAGAGGTGAAAGGTTTAAGGGGGATACACGCGGCAAGTACTTCACACAGAGGGTGGTGGGCATCTGGAACGCGTTGCCAGCAGCGGTGGTAGAGGCAGGCACGGTAGATTCATTTAAGATGCATCTGGACAGATGCATGAGTAGGTGGGGAGCAGTGGGATACAGATGCTTGGGAATTGGGCGACAGGTTTAGACAGTGGATTTGGATCGACTCAGGCTTGGAGGGCCGAAGGGCCTGTTCCTGGGCTGTAAGTTATCTTTATTCTTTGTTCTTCTAACAAAGAACAAATAACATTACAACACAGGAAAAGGCCCTTCGGCCCTCCAAGCCTGCGCGATACGGATCCTCTATCTAAACCTTTCTAAATCTAAAGTTCTTTTGTCTTTTTATTTAGTGGGTAAGTTGTTGGAGGGGACTCTGAGAGATGGGATTTAGATGCAAGGCAAGAACTGATGATGGGTGGTCAGCATGACTTTGTGCGTGGGAAATTGTGGGAAATCACTGATTTGGTTTGAGTTTTTGAAGAAGTGGCCTAAAAGATTGATGAAGGCAGAGCGGTAGACGTTGTCTATAGGGATTTTAGTAAAGCTTTTGACAAGGTTTCACATGGTAGATGGGTTGGTAAAGTTAGATCACATGGGATTCAGGGAGAGCTTACCAATGAGATACAGAATTGGCTTAACAATAGGAAGCAGAGGGTAGTGGTGGAGAGTTGTTTTTCCATCTGGAGGCCTGTGACCGGCGGTGTTCTGCAGGGATCAGTGTTGGGTCCACTGCTTTTTGTCATTTATATAAATGATTTAGATGAGGCATGGTTAGTAAGTTTGCGGATGACATCAAAATTGGTGGTATAGTGGACAGTGCAGGAGGTTATCTAAGATTACAAAGGGATCTTGATCAATTGGGTCAATGGGCTGAGGAGTGGCAGATGGAGTTGAATTTGGATAAATGTGAGGTATTGCATTTTGGTAAAACAAACAAGGACAGGACTTATACAATCAGTGGTTGAGCTCTGGGTAGTTGTAAAATAGAGGGACGTAGGGGTTCAAGTACATAATTCTTTGAACATTGTATCATACGTTGACAGGGTGGTTATGGAAATGTGTTGCTGGAAAAGCGCAGCAGGTCAGGCAGCATCTAGGGAAAAGGAGAATCGACGTTTCGGGCATTAGCCCTTCTTCAGGAATGCCCGAAACGTCGATTCTCCTGTTCCCTAGATGCTGCCTGACCTGCTGCGCTATTCCAGCAACACATTTCCATCTCTGATCTCCAGCATCTGCAGTCCTCACTTTCTCCTGACAGGGTGGTTAACAAGGCATTTGGTATGTTTGCCTTCATTGCTCAGTCCTTTGAGTATCAGAGTTAGGAAGTCATGTTGAGGTTAATAAGGAGGCCACTTTGGAGTACTATGTACAGTTCTGGTCACCTTACTATAGGAACTTATTACTACATTGGAGAGGGTTCAGAAATGATTGACGAGGATGATGCTGGGTATGAAGGGTTTGAGTTATAAGGAGAGGGTGGATAGACTGGGACTTTTTTCACTGGAGTGTAGGAGGTTCAGGGGTGACCTTGTAGAGGTTTATAAAATCATGAGGGGCAGAGATAAGGTGAGTTAAAAATTAGGAGTCATAGGTTTAAGGTGAGATGAGAAAGATTCAAAAGAGATCTGAGATGCAACCTTTTCACACAGAGGGCGGTTCATATGTGTACTGAATGGCCAGAGGAAGTGGTAGATGCAGGTAGTTACGCAGGCAGAAGTGAGGACTGCAGATGCTGGACATTAGAGTTAATATTAGAGTGGTGCTGGAAAAACACAGCAGGTCAGGCAGCATCCAAGGAGCAGGAAAATCAACATTTCGGGCAAAAGCCCTTCAACAGGTACAGTTACATCATTTAAAAGACATTTGGACAGATACTAAATCCTCTTAAAACATATTCAGAAGATAGCCTAGACTCCAACTTTTTCTTATTTTTAAATGCAAGCGTTTGGATTGCAATTCATACATTTGATGGAAATCACACTTTATTTTCACACTACAGTTAAAATACAAACAAAAGAAAGAAGAATTGAAATAACTTAACTCGATTGAAAAACTTAACAGAATAATAGATTATACAATAACTAAATAGCAACTGTCCCAGTATAGTAACATTCCATAAACACACCCTTGGCAAAGGCAAATTCAGGAAATCAGATTGTCTCAAATGCATTTCCAGCAGCAGAGTTCCAGCTTTTAGCTGTGACAGACAGAGGAATGCAAGCTTCCGCATCCAGCTTCAAGACCCCAGCAACAGCTGAAAGCTAAAACTAACAATCCTGGTTCTGTGGGAGCTTTACCCCACTCATTCAGGTTGCTTCTATTGTTCCAACTTTCAAAATAAAACAAAGCTAACTGAACTCAGAGTAGACAGCTTGGCTCAACCCCAAGTTTACAACACTTACTTTTGAAAGAAACACAAAAGAACAAATCCTTCTTAAAAGTCACAGCACATTACAAAGGGATATGGGCCAAACGCAGGCAAGTGGGACTAGTTTAGCTTGGGAAACTTGGTTGGCATGGATGAGTTGGACTGAAGGGTCTGTTTCCGTGCTGTATGAATCTACGACCCTTGGAGCAATGATAATATTCCTCTGTACCTGCCCTGCACTCCTCTGAAGACAATTATTTATTTTCTTCTTGGCTACAGGAACCAGAACAGCACACAATTCACCAGATGTTGTCAAACCAGTGGTCTGCACATCTGTAGCAGATGCAAACTTCTGCAACTCTGTCATGGGAGCCCATTGAGATTTCCACCACCCCAACCTGAGACACTCTGTCCACCACAAAAAGGGGAAGGGGGAAATTCATAAATGTAAATAGAAATAAAAAAGTTGGCAACAGGAGTAGGCTATTCAGTCCATCGAGACTGCTCCATCTTTCAATACAGAAGCGGCTGATTCAACTCCACATTCCTGCCAACTCACTGATTAGTTGAGCGATTAAACATCAGGAATGATGTTTTGGGCTCCTGCCCGAAACGTCGATTTTCCTGCCCCTCGGATGCTGCCTGACCTGCTGTGCTTTTCCAGCACCACGCTAGTCTTGACTCTGATCTCCAGTATCTGCAGTCCTCACTTTTGCCCGATTAAACATCAGTCCCACCTAGATATTTAAATATATTTTACAATGGAGGACGTTGGTGTGAAAAACCTTCCCCTAGTTCCGTGTTTGTTCATTCTCCAAATCTGGACATTTTTAAGAGGACTCAGCATTTTTAAACCAGAACCTGTATTTTATTCCCCTAATGCTGGGTAGACCCAGTGTAAGAAATGAGTATACAGGGATAGTAAATGTAATGGTGGAAGCATAGGAACAGAAGGCCATTCAGCCCATTTAATTCAATCATGGTCTCAAATGCTACCTTTCTGCACTATCTCGATGTCCTTTGCTGTCATTCATGTCCAGAAACATAGAACATAGAACATTACAGCGCAGTACAGGCCCTTCGGCCCTCAATGTTGTGCTGACCTGTGAAAGCGATCTGAAGCTCATCTAACAGACACTGTTCCATTATCATCCATATGTATATCCAATAACCATTTAAATGCCCTTAAAGTTGGCAAGTCTACAACTGTCACAGGCAGTGCGTTCCACACCCCTACTACTCTCTTGGTAAAGAGACTACCTCTGACAACTGTCCTATATCTATCACCCCTCAGTTTAAAGCTATGTCCCCTCGAGCTAGCCATCACCATCCGAGGAAATAGGCTCTCGCTGTCCACCATATCTAATCCTGTGATCATCTTGTATGTCTACTCTTTAATTAAGTAACCTCTTAACCTTCTTCTCTCTAACAAAAACAGCCTCAAGTTCCTCAGCCTTTCCTCACAAGACCTTCCCTCCACACCAGGTAACATCCCAGTAAATCTCTTCAGCACCCTTTCCAATACTTCCATGTCCTTTCTATAATGCGGTGACCAGAACTGTACGCAGAATTCCAAGTGAGGCCACACCAGAGTTTTGTACAGCTGCAACACGACCTCGTGGCTCAGAAACTCAATCCCTCTACCAATAAAAGCTAACACACCATATGGTTTCTTAACAATCCTATCAACCTGGGTGCCAACTTTCAGGGATCTATGTACATGGACACTAAGATCTTTCTGCTCATCCACTCTACCAAGAATCTTCCCATTAGCTTAGTCCCCTGTATTGAGAGTGTGTTGCTGGAAAAGCACAGCAGGTCAGACAGCATCCGAGGAGCAGGAAAATCAACGTTTCGGCCCGAAACATCAATTTTCCTGCTCCTCGGCTGCTGCCTGACCTGCTGTGCTTTTCCAGCAACACATTCTCAACTCTGATCTCCAGCATCTGCACACTTCACTGTCTCCTGGTCCTCTGCATTCCCATTACTCCGTCCAAAGTGAATCACCTCACACTTTTCCACACTAAACTCTATTTGCCACCTCTCAGCCCTGCTCTGCAGCTTTTCTATTTCTCTCTGTAACCTGCAACATCATTTGTCACTATCCACACAACTCCACTGACCTTAGTGTCATCCGCAAGTTTACTAACCCATTCTTCTATGCCCACATCCAGATCATTTACACAAATGACAAACAGCAATGGCCCCAAAACAGATCCTTGCCCCAAAACTGATCAGGTACACCACTAGTAACTGAACTCAGGGATTCACATTTCCCATCAATCACCACCCTCTGTCTTCTTTCAGCTAGCCAATTTATGATCCAAAATGCTAAATCGCCCTCAATCCCATGCTTCTGTATTTTCTGCAATAGCTTATCATGGGAAACCTTATCAAACGCCTTACTGAAGTCCATATACACCACATCGACTGCTTTACCCTCATCCATCTGTTTGGTTACCTTCTCAAAGAACTCAATAAGGTTTGTGAGGCAGGACCCACCCTTCACAAAACCGTGTTAACTATCCCTAATCAAATTATTCCTTTCCAGATGATTATAAACCCTATCTCTTATTATCCTTTCCAACACTTTACCCCCACCTGAAGTAAGGCTCACTGATCTATAATTCTCAGGGTTGTCTCTCCTCCCTGTCTTGAATAAGGGAACAACATTTGCTCATCCTCCAATCTTCTGGTGCTATTCCTGTAGAAACCTCTCAATTTCTGTCTGGGCCCTGCTCAATGATTGTGCCTCCATTAACCTTTGGACTAGTTAAATAATTATGTTCATAATAACACAAGTAAGGAGTAGGAGAAATGAGAAACAACAGGAAATATTAATTAGAAGAATTAGTGGATCCCAGCATCTCATCAGTCAGTTAATGTCTTCCAATTCCATTTACTTTAGAATTTAATAACTAGATAAACCAATTAATTAAATAAATTAATCAGTCCTTACCTTTTTAATGTTGCACTAACCAGTGTCCAGCATCTCAGTGGTTCGTGTTTAACTAGTTAGAAACTGATCTCAAAATTTATTAAATGGCTCCAATGTTTCGAGATTAATCCATAGTCATTAACTAGTTATTAAATTATTCTCAATTTCTCTTCAATGTTAGTTTTCAAAAAATGCTATCCCCAATCTATTATTAATTCCACGCTAACCAGGAAGAGGCTAATCACTTATTAAACTCAGCAACTTCTTATTAACCAGACCCAAGTCTCCCTTTAACTAGTTGTTAATAATACCCTGATTTAACTGGTTAGTACTTCATACCTAATCTCTCACTAACCAGTCCTTGGTTATATTGCTGGTCATTACCAACCAAAGCATCCCTACCATCTCAGTAAATCTAACCAGCACATTACCTTTCATTAACTAATCAAAATCTCATCACTTTCTCAGTAAACTTTCCTAACCAGTACATAATCTCTTAGTAATTAATCAAAACCTCTTTACTTTCTCAGTTAAACAGCTCATTAACCAGTACATAACCTCTCAATAACTAATGATAAGTTCCGTACTTTCTCAGTAAATCTTCCCTAACCAGTACATAACCTCTCAGTAAGTCATGTTTAACAAGATAGTAACAAATTCTTATCGTTAACTAACCAGTACCTTGTCCTACAGTAACTCGGTTACAAATCGTTAACTTGACATTAGCTCGGCTCGAGGTTCGCAATAACAAATATTTAAACAGTTCCTCATTAACCAGCGATTAACAGGTTAGTGGCTAATCCATAGCTACGCGCTAACTAGTGACAGTAACTAGCTGCTAACTAACGATTACCCGCCTGCCACTAACCAGACGCTCCCCCGCTAGCTGCTGACTAACTGACCAACTCTCCCGGGTGACTTATCACTAACTAGTGCCTAACCTTTCTCTAACTAGCGCCTGTATCCTCCCCGGAGGGACGCCGCCGTCTCCCTGGTGACGGTTGCTAGGAGACCGGGACGCCGGCTCCAGGTTAAAGCCGTGCAGCCCCTGGTCAGAAACAATTCCATTTGTTTGGTGGTTTTGGAGTAAAAGGCAGCCCCGGGCTATCCTGAGGCCATTCGGGCCACATCCAACCCCCCGCCCCCCCCCCCCGGGGGCTCCAAAACTCAGCAAGATCCCAATTACGGTTGAACACCTGAAAATGACCCAGCTCAGCACTAGAAAGTTCATTCTCTGGGGCTGAGAGTCTGACAAGTCATGGGGTTGACACAAATTAATGCTAGTGTGAGTCATTCCACACACTGTTGCCATTAATGTGTGTTTGATTAACTATTTACAGCGAATGTGGTGAAGCTCCCTGAGGTACAAACTCTGGCTTCCACTCTGGGACTTAAGCAGCAAGCAGTGTGTGTTTATATAAAGTGGACAAACAAATACTTCCATGACAAACTGGAGACATTCCCGTCCCACACGTTAGCAAAAAATAAATTGGAGCATCCACTATCATTATTGATAGATAAATCCACGATGCCCTTAGTGAGGGGATTCCAGGATTTTGACCCAGCGACAGTGAAGGAACAGTGATATATTTCCAGGTCAGGATGGTGAGTGGCTTAGAGGGGAACTTGCAGGGAGTGGCCTTCCTTCAAGATGGAAGTGGTCGTGGATTTGAAATGTGCTGTCCAAGGATAGAACGTAGAACATAGAACTGTACAGCACAGGAATGGGCCCTTCGGCCCACAATGCTGTGTCCCTTCTGCCTGGCCTTGGTCCATGTTCCTCCATTCCTTGCATATGCATATGCTTATCTAAAAGTCCCTTAAACTCCGCTATTGTATCTGCCTCCACTAACACCCCAGCAGTGCGTTCCACACTCCTACCACTCTGTGTAAAAAATACTTGCCCCTCACATTCCCTTTGAATTTTCCCCTCTTATCTTAAATGCCCCCTAGTATTAGACACTTTGCGAAAAACATTTTGACCGTCAACCCTATCAAAGCATCTCATAATTTTATAGACTTCTATCAAGTTCCCCTCAGCTTCTGCCACTCCAGAGAAAACAACCCAAGTTTTTCTAGCCTCACCTTATAGCTCACACCCTCTAATCCAGGCAGCATCCTGGTAAACCCCTTCTGCACTCTCTCCAAAGCCTCCACATCCTGTAATGTAGTAACCAGAACTGAACGGAATACTCCTTACATGGGGCTTAACCATAGTCTTATAAAGCTGCAACATGTCAGCCTGACTCTTGTACTCAATTCCCCGACCAATAAAAGCAAGCATGCCATACACCTTCTTTATAACCCTATCTACTTGTGTAGCTACTTTCAGGGAGCTATGGACTTGAACCCCAAGATCCCTCTGTACATCAATGCTGTTCAGGGTCCTGCCACTAACTGTATACTTTTCCTTAACATTTGATCTCCCAAAGTGCAGCACCTCACACTTACCCGGATTAAACTCCATCTGTGATTTCTCTCCCCATATCTGCAACTGATCTACATTCTGCAGTATTCTTTAATAACCTTCTACACTATCCACAACTCAACTGATCTTTGTGTTCTGCAAACTTACTGAAGCACCTACATTTTGATCCGAGTCATTTATATATATCACAAACAGGAGAGGTCCCAGAATGGATCTCTACAGAACACCACTAGTAACGGATACCCAGCCTGAAAAACCACCCTTCCAACACGACTCTCTATTTTCTATGGAGAAGCTGATTGTGAATGTGCATGGCCAAGTCACCATGGATCCCATGCAACTTGGTGCTGGAGGGAGTGGCTGCTCCTGGATGTGGTGCAATCAAGTGGGCTGTTTTGTCCTAGATGGTGTAAAACCTCTTGAGTGTTGGGACTGCATTTGTTCCAGGCAAGTGGGGGACTATTCCATCAAACGGACTTGTACCTTGTAGATGGTGAATAGATTTTGGAAGAGTCAGGATGTAAGTCACTTGCCACAAGATTCCTAGCCTCAGGCTTCTCAAGAGGCATTACCAGCTGAAATTTAGGCATGGTGAGTTCTGAGGCACAACGGTCACCATGGAACTCTGACTGAGCTATAACAGTTGTCGCTGCTGAAAATGTGTTGCTGGAAAAGCGCAGCAGGTCAGGCAGCATCCAGGTAACAGGAGAATCGACGTTTCGGGCATAAGCCCTTCTTCAGGAATGAGGAAAGTTTGTCCAGCAGGCTAAGATAAAAGGTAGGGAGGAGGGACTTGGGGGAGGGGCGTCGGAAATGTGATAGGTGGAAAGAGGTCAAGGTGAGGGTGATGACCGTCCATAACCTCATCACCTCGGGGGATCTCCCATCCACCGCCTC
>NC_057714.1:122223746-122260438 GCF_004010195.1 Chiloscyllium plagiosum | reverse complement strand
ACCTCTTTCCACCTATCACATTTCTGACGCCCCTCCCCCAAGTCCCTCCTTCCTACCTTTTATCTTAGCCTGCTGGACAAACTTTCCTCATTCCTGAAGAAGGGCTTATGCCCGAAACGTCGATTCTCCTGTTCCCTGGATGCTGCCTGACCTGCTGCACTTTTCCAGCAACACATTTTCAGCTCTGATCTCCAGCATCTGCAGACCTCACTTTCTCCTATAACAGCTGTCTTCCAGCTTTCCAACCAGTAAGAATCACAGCAATTTTCAAGGTTTAAAATGGGGTCACAGAAGGAAAACATTTTGGAAGTACAGACCTAGCCTCTGATCTGCTTTTGTAGCTACTGTAATTATATGGCTAGTTGAATTGCGTTTCTGATCAAAGTTAATCCACAGGATGCTGATGGGGGATTTTGTGATGGTGATGTTCTTGAATGTTAGGGGGCAATGGTTAGCTTCTCTCGTGTTGGAGATGGTCATTGCCTGGCATTTGTACACCATGAATATTATTTGTCACTTTTCTGCCCAAGCCTAGATATTATGTAAGTCTTGCTGCATTTGGATATGGACTGCTTCAGTATTGGAGTCACAAATGGTGCTGAACATTAAACAATAATCAGTGAACATACCCACTTCTGACAGAGTCATACAGCATGGAAACAGACCCTTTGGTGCAACTCATCCCTATCAACCACCTTTCCCCAAAGTTATCTAGTCCCGTTTGCCTGAATTTGGCCCATATCCCTCTAAACCTTGCCTATTCACATACCTGGAAAAGCCCAGTAGGTCAAGCAGCGTGCGAAGAGCAAGAGAATCGGCCATAATCCCTTCATTCCTAATGAAGGTTTTATACCTGAAATATCGATTCTCCTGCTCCTCGGGTGCTGCCTGAGCTTTTCCGGTACCACACTCTCTCCTCTGATCTCCAGCATCTGCATTCCTCACTTTCTCCTATTCATGTACCTGTCCAAATGTCTTTTAAATGTTGCAACTGCACCGGTATCCACCACCGTGGTATTATCACTGGAACTGTTAATGCAGAGACACATATAATGTTTTAGGGACGAGAATTCAAAACCCACCGTGGCAGATTGTGGAATTTGAGTTCAATGGAAAAAAATAGAATTAAGGGTCTAACAGAGACCATGAATCCAGTTGATTGTTGGAAAAACCCATCTGGTTCATTAATGTCATTTAGGGTAGGAAACTACCACCCTTAACTAGTTTGGCCCAGATTTGATTCCATAACCCCTCATCCTGAGCAAATAGAAAAACATTTCCTCTGGCACCTGTGTGTGAAAACGTCGCCTTTTATGAAGAAGGGAAAGTCATTGATAAAGCAGCTGAAGATGGATGAACTCTCAGAGATGCTATGTTCACATATTTCTAACCAATCTAATTTCTTCCTTTTTGTGAAGTCATCCATTACTGGTGTATTAAAATTTCCCCGAACCTTCTACCCGACAACTAAATTTTATGGAAATATCTTTTTCTTAGTTTACCACAGGATCCAGAACACTCACTCTATCAAATACATGCTTCATTAAAACTATTTATTCACACTCCTCTACTCTTTTCCTCCCACAGCACTACAGATTTTGTCATAGCATCTCATTACTCTTCTATGATCCAATTCCCTTTTGTAAGTTGTTCCCTCTCTACTTTCAGTCATCTCCCTTCATTTTCTATTGGCCACTTTAAACCTATGCCCTTCTGGCTACTGACCTTCCCACGACTGGCAACAGGTTTGTGTTAATTGCTTGAAGCTCTGTCAAAACCTACGATTGTGGCCATATCTACCAACTCTCCTTGGTCCACTCTGCTCCAAAGAAAACAATCACAACTCTTCCAGTCTCCGCACACTGTACCTTTCAAGTAAATGTCCTCTGCTCCTCCTCCAAAGACTTGACATCTTCCTTAAAGTGTAGAGCCCAAAACCGACTAATAGTTCCACGGAGACCCAACCAGAGCTTCACAAAAAGAATTTACTCTAAATTTCCTGGCTTGTCTATCTTTGTAATGGACAAAAAGCTGGTTTGTTTCTTTGAATTTAAGAGACCCAATCTTTCATTAAACAAAAAGGCCACCATCCCTGATTGGCAAGCAAAGCATGTTTTATTTGTTGTGTGAACAGATGAGACCAGAGTAAAACATGGAAAATCAACAGCAACACAAGAACTTTAAAATGCTGCACACATGGAGTTAGTGACACAGCCCTTAAATAATCAGTGCAATAAAGAAACTCAGAGGGTCTTCCATCCCTTTAACAAGAGTTGGTACATTGCAGCTACGGTCTACCAAAGATGAAAAATCTCAGACTGAGAATCAGACTACAATTTGAACCCACTTATTCTGGAATTAGAGCCCAGTAGACTATGCAGGCCAGCAAGCCTCTGCAGCAGTCAGATGTTATCAATTAATCTTATTACCTTGCAACCATTTAAGTAGAGGACACATTTCCTTCTGAATTGAATTCAATTTGCTTCCAAGGCATTGTTGTGACAGTTGACTCTCGATCATAGACAAAAACACTCATCCCTCTTTGCTATTTATATCAAATTATTAATCTAGTTGTGTGGTCATCAACTATCTTGCCAGTAGAACCAGCATTTCCTCTTTCCGTATTAATCCTCCTCAATTTTATGAATCATAACTTGCAAAGTTTTTAATTTGCATATCAAAAGGCTGCTGGCTTCTCAGAACTGGTGCTTTGAGCAGCTTCCACTCGGATGGCTAGACAGGTTGTTGCTTGGTTCACAAGACAGGGCTGCAATTTGCATCGACTTGCACAAAATGATACACTCCAATCCATGTCAACAGTGGGAGCTCAACATTGAAAGATAATTTCTCAATTAGAAGAGAGTGTCAAAGAGACCTAAACATAACCTGTAGCTTTTATCCCATAAACATCGACACTGAAGGAAACCAATATTAGCAAGTGACATTAGCTGTGTGGTGGGGGGAATTAATTGCCAAAAAAACGCTTTTGCCTTGCAAGATAACACGTATGAGAACCAGCTTAAGGTACAACACAAAAAGTGTGACAATCTCAGCCCAATCCTGAGGTGGGATCCACATGCCTTTAAAGAGTGATCAATGGACAATACCAAACTGCTCCAACTGTTTCAATGTGTGACCTGCCAAATGAATTGAGCGAGGCCAGAGAGTTACTGAATGCCTGTTTGAAGACAGGCTGAAGTAATTTCTTCTATGTCCAATCCAAGTGAAGAACCTGTTAAGCACATTTTTTGAAAATTGAATCACTGGGGGAACTTAGGGAAATGTTAACCAACTTGTACACAACACAAGGTGCCAAACGAGGAGGTAAAGGACCAAGTAACGTTTTGGCTGAGGGATACTGGTTATCCAGGACACCAAAATGCCCTTACACCTGTTGAAATATGGCAGGGGATCTTTCAAACTTAGCCAGGAGGTGCTGGCAGCTTGGATTCACATTATCAAAAAGATAATGCCTCAGCACTAACTCTGATTTGCATGGCACTCTCTCAGCACTGACTGCTGTAGTGGGGCTCAAACCCTTGAGCTTCTGACTCAACAGCAAGACAGCTTACAAACTGATTCAAAGGGTGGCAAATTGGAGAAAAAACAATTCAAGGTGGTCCATACAGTTTGGAATCTATGTTTACAATCACTCTTTAGACAGAGGCACCAGAACACTCTGATCTCATTTTGAACCAACCAACCCTGTTAATCAGGCCAAAGTTTTTTTTTGAAAGTTCAAAAACCAAGATTGAAGATGCTTTACCGCAGCCAAGTCCAGGGTTACCCAACAGAGGAATGCAGCTTAACTTTGAAGTTTGTCACATATCCCTTGTGTTGTGACCCTTTCTGGTTCACTGCCCAACTCAGGATGTGACTAGGTGTGTTAAGTGTGCTTGATAGAAGAGGCAGCTCACAAAAAACACTCCTCCTGTGCAGGTCAGTTGCAGATTAAATTGATAGATATTGATTGCTCTGACTGGTCACTAACTATTATAATTATATCAATAACTAGCAAGATAGTCAAAAAGAAAAGAGATAAACTGGACAGACTGCAGTGTTTTTTCATCTTGCAATTCCTATGAACTAACTTACGTACTGATCTGACAATGAACCTCAGTAGACAAAATTAAAAAACAAAATCACAAGCACAGCAAAGAGATATGCTTTTGGTTTACAAACATTGGCTCACATTAGAAAGTTAGCTTAGGGGAGGGGAGGTCTGAACACCAGCTTCCCCTATCGCTAATGCAAGGAAGTAGCTGAACATTGCTTTATACAAACACCAGTCATTTCTGAAGATTACACTGAACTCACATGGTGCACTTTGTCCTCATTTCCATTGGCCAATGGAAAGATGCCATAATGGACAAGCTTAACAATGCTGGTGATCAACTTTAATAAAAAGATATTAAACAAGCCCAACTCTGGCACTTCATGTGAACACACTGCCTCAAATGTTCTATGTTTCTCTTCTAATATAAAGAGCATACAGGATTTTGACAGACTTGTAGAAATATTACACATTCTATAAACTAGGCATACAAAAAGAAAAGTGCAAATGTTCTAAGTCAGCTACAAAAAGCTGAAGATGGGTTCAGTTATGTGCGTAAGCACTGTGTATCTAGACTGCAGGCTTTTCAATTCCTGAATCTCAGCAAAACTAACAGGTGAAGCAGCATTAAGGAGTTTAAAAAAAAGGAGAGGGAAGTGCAGTAAAAACAACAAAATGGTGATCTCACACTTATCGCTGATGAGTGAACGATGGAATCTGTGCCTGTTCCAACAGAGAACTATATTCAGATTTTAAGTTCAGTGAGTTCAAATAGCAGTGAGAGCACTTGTGAATGACTGCAAGCAATGGATTGCAGAGGAAGTATTCACTGCCTTCTGTAATACAATGCTGCAGCTATCCATCCAGACACGAAGGGTGAAGCAATCTGATCACAAACCTAAGCAGGTGACACTTGCTCAGTCTGTCAAAGTGGCGGATTATACGTTAGCCTGGAGGATTGTGAATTTTTTTTTATTGAATATATTCAAGACCAAGAGTGTTTGGAGAGATTAAATATCTAACAAATATGGGATGTAGTAGGAAAGTGCAGGATGCAGACAATCAGCATGGTTATACTGAATGGGAGAACAAACTTGATAATTCCTGTCATCTACTTCTGCTGCAATTCCTGCATTCCTACTGTCTCAAACCTTAGAACCTCTTTGAAAAAGACCACTCAAAGAAGGCATATTATTTCAGCTTTGAAGGGAGGTTCAGAAATTGGGACCAGCAAGGGGTAGGACAGGGAGAACAAACAAGCTTTACTTTGGACTCGTCAGAAAATGGGCAGTGTATATGTTTTACTTCGCAATGGTAAGTCATGAAGCCTGAAGCCTCTCCTATGCATGGCACCTCTATACAGAGAAACAATGTTTTGAATTTGAAAATACTTCCCAAAATGTTCCCCGCCTCCTTACACAAAGGTGATTGGTATAATCCAAGCAAATTGAAACAGTTAGACTGACTGCATCAAACTGGATTATATTAAAATACATCCAAGTCATCCCACTGGGCACAGAAATGCAGAAAGCTGTGATATTGGGAACTGATGCATCTTGAAGTGACATTAGTGGGTATAGTATGATCTAGTTCAGAGGAACAACTAAAATTCAGGACAGCCATAAAGCTCCCATCCCATCGCTGTTGCCTAGCTCCAATCAAAGACTCACCATTGAAGTGAAATATGAGGATTTTCTACAAGTGCTTGGAGCCAACTTTTCAAAGTTTTAGCCTGGTGACATGATCCAGTGGAAACACTCCCTTAGCCCCTTGTAATACAGAGAGTTTCATAACAGATTGCAAAAGCAAGACCTCATCTTATCTCAAAAACCAAAGATTTCCCCTTATTGACGACAAGAAAAATCAAAAATATATTTCTAACATACTCAAAGCATTTAAGCTGGTACAATATTTACTTGTAAACCAAAACATTAACTTAAAAAAAACTTTACAGGGTGAGAGAGTGGTGGGCTCTGCCATATTGCAAGCTCTAATTTAGAAACAGATCGAGGAACAGCAAAAATCTAATTGTCAATAGCCTGTTGAATAAGAAAAAAGTACCAGAATGATTTCTAAAAGAAAAGGGGCCAAGGGAGGTTGAAAAATACTTCAGCATGGGAGAAGAGAGCACAAGCACTTTAAAAGCAAAACAAGGTGATTATTAATCAGTTGTCCTAGGGGTGTGGAACCTGATTGAGTCCATTGCAATCCACATACCTAGCTAAAAACCAGCAGCACAGGATATCAAACAGGTGCTGAAGGAGAGGGGGAGGAAGGGGGAGGATGTCGGGCACTTTGCAGGAATCACCAGGAAGTTGACAGTGTGCTGATTTTCAGAGTTCAGTTGTGCCAAAATAAAAATCCTTCACAACAGCATTGAGCTTGTAAGTGCAAAGCTGACCCTCGTCCATGGAATACACTGATGTGCTCATCCTTTCTTCTCACAGAAGACAAGAGTTTGTTCACTTGGCTTCCTAAACATGCCAGATAATATATGTGTAACAAGAGATGAATGTCAGCAATGGAGTCAAAAAGAATTGCTACAATGACTCATCCACTCTGGAAATCCTGGGTCAAAAGACTGGAGGCAGCCATTTAAAAACCAAAGGCCTCCTGAGTATTTCTGGTGCAATACACTCAAATCTCAGAGTCTACCAACAGGTCTGCACCAGAGACAAAAATAAGTTTAAATGCCTGAGATTAAAATGAGGAAAATGTTGGTCTTTCAGATTCACACAGTTGCAGTCAGTTTGGAGATTACAGGAAGCAAAGGTGAAGAGTGGGTGACGTGTTCATTGCTTAGACGCACACTGCCTGGTACCTGAGGGGAAAACAAAATGGACTATAATTAATCAACACTGTCCGTAGCAATTATCTCATCAAAAAAGAAGTGCCAATCCCTGCTAAAGGTATAGATATACCAACAATCTTAAGCTCAGATGGCAAACACCAGCCAAATTTGGGCTGGTAGGTGCAATGCTTGGTCCTCAGGGGTCATTAACTTGAGAGTTAATGGTTAGAAATCTGAAGCATAACCCATCCTCAGTCTGATGATTCTTCAAATCACCAGCAAACTCCAACTGTGGAGCTATGAAATTTGCCACTTACTCATCTGCTAGAAAAATGGAGAGAGTAATTCCAAAAGGTATTTTGTTAACCTTTTTTAAAATGCATTTACAGGAGAAGGGCAGCGCTGGCTGGGCGAGCATTTATTGGCCATCTCCAGTTGACTGACAACCACATTGCTATACATCTGCAGTTACTACGCAGACCAGACCAGGTAAGGATGGCAGATTTCCTTCCTCCTAAAAGGACACAAATTGGGTTCAACAATGAACAATTTCAGAATTTTATTTAATTCAAATCCAATATTTGCTGCAGCGGGATTTGAACCTGGGTCATCAGAACATTACCTGGCTTACCAGTCTAGTGATAATACCACTAGGCCATCACCCCTCCTGCTCACAACTTTGTTAATTTCAGACCTTGCTTGCTTCAGCCCCACCTACTCCATGGATAAGGACCCTCATTTCTCCAAAAACATTTTAACTTGATTGTAGAGTTCTTAACCCTTCTGGATAAATCTTTTCTGTACCCTCTCAAAAAAAAAAGAGACCCTCAGGTCTAAGGAGACTAAATATGGAGACTAAATCTGAATGTAATAGTCCAAGTGCAGTCTGATCAGAGCTTTATAAAAAGATTTGAAACATCAACTTTTATTTAAATAGCACCTTAAAACAGTGAAATGCCTCAAAACAAACTAAAACACTGAATCACATAAGGAGATAGGTGGTCAGATAATCAAAAACTGGCCCAGACATTGAGATTTTAAGAATGGTCATAAGAGGAAAGTGAGGAACAGTAGCAGAAGTATTGAGAAGCAATTCCAGAGCTTGGAATTTAGGCAGCTGAAGGCTCAGTTAATGCTGTCACTAAAACAAAACTAGGATTCTAAGTTTTTTTCCCCTAGCTTCCAATATATGATCATGTGACCAGGTTGTCCAAGAAATTAACAATTAAATTATAGAGGGCAAGTACCATTTCAAAGGTGTTTATTTTGGAATCTGGTTGCAAAACAGAGGGCATCTTTTTCTAACAGTTGTTTGAAATCTCATTTGCTCGCTAGAACAATCTCTAACTGAAGAACTCAATAGGTTAGGCTTCCAGAGATAATTGAGTTGGGAAGATAGGAATTTATATACAACACTCCAAAAGGTTAAAAAAAACAAGAACCAGGACAGTTTTGAACCAAGACAGGTACACATCAATGACAACTATACTGAACTGGGACTCACTGAGGACAACAGGAAGAGATTTGAATGACAAACCTTGCCAGAAGTAAACAGAAGACCCCAAAAAGCTCAGTTCAAAACAGGTAACCTGTAATTAATAGAGTGCCACTGGGATCTGTGCTGGGATCACAATTGCTTAAAATGCATATTCATGACTAGGATGAAAGAAGTGAATGCAGTATTGCCAAGTTTGAGGATGACAGTCTATAGAGTCACAACAGGTTAAGTGATAAAACAATTTGATTGATGGATTTTAATGTAGGAAAATGAGAGATTATTTTGATACAAAGAATGGAAGAACTGAATGTTATTTAAATTGGAAAACACTGCAGAAGCTGCACTACAGATGGATTTTGAGGGTCCTCGGCTAGCAGCCGAGTTCAGAGGGCAAGTGGGAAGGCAAATTGATTGTTGAGGACTTTATTTCAAAAGGGGACCAAGTATACAAGGCAAAATGATACAGTACTGAATATTATTGGATTTGTGAACAGTTTTTTTCCCCTTATTCAAGGGAAAACACTGGTATTGGACAGTCTGGAGAAGACTCACTAAGTTAATCCAATGTATGGAGGGATTTTCTTGAAAGATTGAGCTTGGAGTTTAGAAAAATGCAAGGAGTCCTCATTTAAACAATCAGGGTTCTTAAAGGACTTGACTGGGTAGATACAAAGAGGTTGTTTCTACTTGTGGAAGGAGTCTAAGATCAGGAGGATCTTCATACTTCCAATATCTTTAAATAGCCAACTATTTAAGACAGAGTGTCTTTAGTATTCAAGGCCACTGATCATTGTGTAGAAATTTTTGGTTCAATTTAAACTCTAACAGACTACAGGAACTTTGACGTTCACACAAAGTTGGATATTATGCATTAAAAAGGACAAACATCTACCTTTTGTAAAACAGCTCACAATACAAACCAACCTGGTCTCTTCAATTGCTTCTGTTTCATCCTCATCTTCATCCTGACTAAGGAGGGCTTCATCTTCCAGATCCATATCAAAGTTGTTGCTGGTTTCAGTGCCCTGACTATACAAGTACCCACTACAAATTAAAAAGGAAAAAGTTAAATGGAGCAGGCAGCCTTTGCGTCACTAAAAAGCACCATCATGGTATCTACTAATGCTCCTAACCTACAAATCCGTGAATAGTATGGGCAATTCAGCATGGCCAATTCACCTAACAGCACATCTTTGGATTGAGGGAGGAAACCCATACAGATTTTGGACTTTGGGGGTGTTATGTGCAAACTCCACACAGACATTATAGAGATGTACAGCACGGAAACAGATCCTTTGGTTCAACTCATCCAAGCTGACTAGATATCTTAACTTAATCTAGTCCCATTTGCCAGCACTTGGCCTATATCCCTTGTTGGGGAGATTTCACTGCGGTGTTTAATGTAGGGCTAGGGAGGGTGACACTTCCAGCCCTGAAATGGTTAACAACAGCCAAGCGAGCTGCTGCAGGTGACTGCATGACTGCTGGAGCTTGTAAGGGATATGCATAATGTTAATTAAATCTTGGAGCCTGTAAATACCAGCCAGTATCAATTGCCCCATCGAAACTCGGGATTAATAAAGAAACTGATCGGAATCTGTAACTGTTAGACAAGTGTGAATTGCTCTATCGGAACCTGTAACTAGTGAGTGTGAATGGCTCTATTTAAGTCTAAAGTTGATAAGTGTAATTGACAATTTAGTTAAACTAAAACTATTGAAAATGGCTAGCCTGTCAGACGCATAGTAATTCCTTGACATAATGAACTATTGAATACGGGATCGGAACCGCTCCCGGGGATGGCTGAGCCATTGTCAAGCACAGCAGGAGCTGGACAGGCACTTCGATGCGGCCAATAGGAGGACGGATCCCCAGCGCGCGCAGATGAATGGACCAATGGGGAAGGCGAACTGACCGGGGACTCCAGGCAGCGCGAAGTATAATTGTGTCAACTTTGAACGGGAAGGCAGAACGCCTTCTCCAACGAATGCATGCTTGTAGATTCGTTGTATCAGTTAAGATTCTGTGAATAAACTGCTGTCTGCGTCTAATCATAGTTGCCAGTGTGAGTCTCTCCTTCCAAAAGAACACGCAAAGACGGGACCCTCCGGGTCCGTCTTAACACCCTCTAAACCCTTCCCATTCATATAACCCTCCAGATGCCTTTTAAATGCTGTAATTATACCAACCGCCACCATTTCCTCTGGTAGCTCATTCCATACACAGCCACCCTCTGAAAAAATTGCCCCTTAGGTATCTTGTATATCATTCCTCTCTCACTAAACCTATGCTCTCTAGTTCTGGACTCCCCACCCCAAGGAAAAGATTTTGTCTATTTATTCTATCCATGTTCCTCATGATTTTAATAACTGCTATAAGGTCACCCCTCAGCCTCCAATGCTCCAGGGAAACAGCCCCAGTCTAGTCAGTCTCTCCTTATAGCTCAAATCCTCCAACCCTGGCCATGATTTGGAGATGCCAGTGTTGGACTGGGGTGTACAAAGTTAAAAATCACACAACACCAGGCCATAGTCCAACAGGTTTAATTGGAAGCACCGGTTACATCAACACTGTAAACTTTTGCTATAAATTCTGTGTCTTACAATTATGTCCTCCACAACCACCTGATGAAGGAGCGGTGCGCCGAAAGCTAGTGCCTTTTAACTTTGTATGATTTTTAAACTTTGTCCAACCCTGGCAACATCCTTGTAAATCTTTTCTGAACACTTTCAAGTTTCACAACATCCTTCCGATAGGAAGCAGACCAGAACTGCACGCAAATTCCAAAAATCTCCTAACCAATGTCCAATACAGCGGCAACATGACCTCCCACTCCTATATTCAATGCTCTGACCAACAAAGAAAGCATACCAAACGCCTCCTTCACTATCATATCTACCTGCGACTCCACTTTCACAGAACTATGAACCTACACTCCAAGGTGTCTTTGTTCAGCAACACTCCCTAAGACCTTACCATTAAGTGTATAAGTCCTGCTCTGATTTGCTTTTCCAAAATGCAGCATCTTGCATTTATCTAAATTAAACTCCATCTGCCACTCCTCAGCCCAATGGCCCACCTGATCAAGATCCCATTATAATCTGAGGTGACCTTCATTGCTGTCCACTACACCTGCAATTTTGGTGTCATCGGACTCCTCCCTCCCCTTCCTAGACCTTTCTGTTTCTATCTCAGGCGACCGAATCAACACGGACATCTACTACAAACCTACCGACTCACACAGCTACCTGGACTACACCTCCTCCCATCCTGCCCCCTGTAAAAACGAGCGAATCATAGATTTACATTTAAATAGTTCCCATTTCTGTCTTTGTTCACTCCTTTCCTCAGCAATATTTTGTGTTTGATTTTGTCTACTTTCTGTGGTTTTATTTACCCTAATGAAGAAGAGCATATCTTCTCAACATCACAACTATTGATCTCACCCTGCTTGGCTGTTGTATGGAACCCCCTACGTGTTAACCCCTTAAAGCCAAATACATAACAATATTGTCAAATTTGATGGAATTTTAATGCATTTACTTTAGGGGAAATTTGGCATGTTAATATGCTGCAGTTTTTCTTATCTGCGATGTTTTGTGTTATGTTGCTGAAAATATTACTGATGAAATACTTAGCAGTTGTAGTAAAATCATGCGTATACTTAGGATGAAGAAGATTATGAGTACCACATATGCTTGGTCCAGTTCTTGTTGGATTCATTTGGATATCAAAGTTGAAACTTTATTGCTGGAACAGCACAGCAGGTCAGGCAGCATCCAGGGAACAGGAGATTCGACGTTTCGGGCACAGGCCCTTCTTCAGGAATGAGCAGAGAGTGTTCAGCAGGAGAAGATAAAAGGTAGGGAGGAGGGACTTGGAGGAGGGGCGTTGGAAATGTGATAGGTGGAAAGAGGTCAAGGTGAGGGTGATAGGTGGGAGTAGGATGGAGGCGGAGAGGTCAAGAAGAAGACATTTCCAACTCCCCTCCTCCAAGTCCCTCCTCCCTACCTTTTATCTTCTCCTGCTGAACACTCTCTGCTCATTCCTGAAGAAGGGCCTGTGCCCGAAACGTCGAATCTCCTGTTCCCTGGATGCTGCCTGACCTGCTGTGCTGTTCCAGCAATAAAGTTTCAACTTTGATCTCCAGCATCTGCAGACCTCACTTTCTCCTCTGTAAACTTACAACTATACCGCCTATCTTTACATACAAATCATTTACATATAATGACAAGTAGTGGACTCAGCACCGATCCTCATGGCACACCACTGGTCACAGGCCTCCAGTCTGCAAAGCAACCCTCCACCACCACCCTCTTTTACCTTCGAGTCTCCCTGTATTCCATGAGATCTAACCCTGCTAGAAACAAGCCTGGGTCCCTGGTGCAATGAGGCAACAGTGGTAACCACTGAGCCATTGTGCTGCCTGTAAAGAAAATAAAATCATACCTTAGAGAGCGGCACGTGAAGAACACAATTCTTTTGAGTCTCTTGTTATAGAAGAAGTAGTTAAAAGACCAAAGGCTGCCTTCCTCACCATATGGGTCAGAGTCCAGATCAGGATTATAGCTGGAAAAAAATTCCACAAAATTAAAATCATATAATAAATTGATTTACATATGCTGTTAAATGTCAGAGTTCTGATAATGATCAAGGTGTACAGATGAAGTTCACTACAGCATAATTGATCAGTATATGTTATTCTTCCACATCAAGATAAAATACAGAACAAAGTTTGATTACCAGTCTTTACCCTATAATTTCAGTTTAAAAACATTCCTTGCTGTTGAAATCTAGATTGAAGTGAATGAAGTTTTTCTTCAATGTCATTAGAAAGTATAAAACTTGTGTTATTAAAATAAAAATACATTTTGTAGGATATATTAATTTTGCATTCATCAGTACATTTTCACAAGAACAAAATTTGTGATGACTACAGCTAATTCTATTACTGGGCAAGTCAGGTTCCAGACTGAACTCTGGCTCAATTTTGTTTTTATGAACTCTAATGAGTGGTCTCTCAAACTTAAGCACACAGTGCTACAGGTTTGGTTCTAACAAAACAGAGGTTTATAAAAAGAGAAGATATAATGAAAGAAAGCAAGCTACTTACATGTAACTTAAAAGATTTGAAACTAAATAAAAATAACATCACCCCACTACAGTACTCAAACACCATGAAGAATACCCTTCTCTCTCCCACATAGTCTTTGACTTAATTGAGGCTTCAATTCCCTTTTTGAGAATCTGATAGCCTATCTTGTGATTCTTCAGACAACTGAGTTTAGATACTCAGCTTCAAATAATCCCTTCATGGTTTTAACCAAACTGGTTTGAAACTTTATAAGTAAACTCCCTACAGAGGTGATCTATTTCTTAAGTTCTAAACTATCTCCCTTCTTAGAAGCAACTGTTTTACACATCCAGCTCCAACCAAGATTTCTGTAAGAAACTGAAATTGAAAAGCTTTTCCAAGCTATGAGCATTTCCAGCCAAAACAAGTTTCAAACCTTCCTAAACTGAAGTCTAATGCACACTGTTTACTCACACATAAAAACTATGAAAAATTCCCACTAGCCTCCAAGAAGACTGATTTGTTTTTGAAAGAAGGAAACCAACATGACTATAGAAATACCTACAAGTTAACCATTCACCTCCTGAAGACTGACCAAAACCTACACACTAGTTCAAGTGCAAATTCTAAATTAAACAATACCTTGAAATATAGGCAAGCAGATTCAGATGGATAGAGATGTTGTCATGGAGACTGCACCCATTAATACTAATTGACAGTTAACAGTCAGGCTTTTTGTTTAAAATGTTAAATCAGACAGTGCTGAACACATTGCCTGACTGAAAAGAACAGGGTGGTGTATTAATGTATGCAGCTTCCTGTACACATGTGCACTACACTGTAAGAATGACCAATTTTAAAACTGCAATTCTTCATTCAGGATTATTCAGCAAATGCTGTCCAATTACATTGCATGTTTTGTATCTCACTCGCTGCAACAGCAGATATGTTGTTCAACATAATTTGTTCATTTCTGGAATACAGCTTACATACCTGGAATCACATTGGCACTGCTTGATAATCCTGAATGTGCAAAGAACTACACTGACTGACCACTTAGATTTGTAAAATGGGCAAACAGTGTGGCACACTTGTGTACCCTGGAAGCTAAAATATTACTACACAGAGTCACCTTCTTCACAGACAGAAAGTTGTTTCCACTCAAGATAGGCAACAGCCATTCATTTCTCAGGGCAAGCCCTGACCAGAGTCAACCAACCAACCAAATTTAAGCAAAGCCTGGCTGTTAACTGTCAATCTGCATTATTGAGTATATTCACCATTAAACACCTCTATCAATCAGAATTCACTTGTCAACCAATCTCTTGTCATGCAGGACAGATGTTGGTTTTCAATCCAAATTTGTAATCTTGTAAAAAGGCTCTAGTACAAGACAAAAAACTTTATTAAAAACAGTCACATTATTAACAACAAGTGAGACAGTTTCAATGAGTGAAAAATGTTCAATATGACAAACATTATTCACGCTTTGAATAATGCAATACATTTTATATTCATTGGAAACAGACCAGGATACCCAAAAGATAATACATCTGGCAATGTAATACTGTAGCACTGAAATTTCAGCCTAGATTTGGTCTCATATGACTAAGTGTTGCAACGAGCATCTTCTGAAATCTGAGCCAAGCAAGGAAAGAATATCAGACATGCAGAGTTTATGTGAAACTAATTTTTATTTTCAGATTACCTGTAAATATCACACTCTGACAAACAAATCTCTTCATCAATAGCATCCCAAAGCTGGGGTTTCAATGTGTTAAATTCCTCTCCAACAGCAGAAAACAAGCTGGTGTTCACAGCATTCACCACCTGAATAAATTACACAGAGCAATTAAAAATTTATGGACAATTGAATATTGAATGCTATGCCAGACAATTAGTTAAGGAGAAAGTGAGGACTGCAGATGTTGGAGATCATAGTCAAAAGATGTAGTGCTGGAAAAGCACAGCAGGTCAGGCCAACTCCTCGGCTGTGGCCTGAACTGCTGTGCTTTTCCAGCGCCATACTTTGACACAGACAATTAGTTTAGTCAATCATCACCAGCTCTCAAAGGGCCATGAAACATTACAGGCTCCTGCTTATTAACAACTTATGAAAAGAGCAGGTGGCAGCCATTTGGCCCATCGAACCTTGTCCTCCATTCATCATTGTGGCCGGTCCTCCATTTCAACATCAAATTCTGCTCCCTTCCCATACCCCTTTAGCTTTTAGGAGTCTATTTGAATATATGGAGTGACTTCACCTCCAGAGGCTTTGTTGTTAAAGAATTCCACAGATTCACCATCCTAGAAATTCCTATTCATCAGTCCCAAATGGCTTACTGTGTATTGTGAGGCGGTGACCATCATCGGGCAGCCTATCCAGTTCTGCCTGAAGTTTATATGTTTCAACAAGATCCCTTCACATTCTACTAAACTCCAATGAAACTCCGCTTCGGCGGGTGAGTGTGGACTTGTTGGGCTGAAGGGCCTGTTTCCACACTGTAAGTAATCTAAATCTAAGTAATACAGGCCCTCTCAACCCAATCTTTCCTCAGACAACAGACCTGCCATTCCAGCAATCAGTCTGGTGAATCTTCGCTGCACTTCCTCTATGGCAAGTTATCTTTTCCTTGGGGGGTGGAAAAAAGAGAATGAAAGGGCACAATACTCTAGGTTTGGTCTCACAAGGCCCTATACAATAGTAAGACACCTTCGATGCTGTACTCAATCCTCGACTGAAATGAAGGTCAACATATTATTTATCTTCCTCACAGGTTGCTCGCTTCCAGTGACTAGTGTACAGGGCATTCAGATCCCTTTGTAGATAAACCATGACCATAATAAACTACTATTCCTAAAGAAGAGGCCAATTTCACATTTATCCACGTTATAATGCATTTGTCATGTATTGCAAACTCCAATTGGTCTATATTGTCTACATTGCCCTAACATTTCTTTATACTGTCCTCAGTACTCAGGCTTCCCAGTTGTGCTGTCAGTAAACTTGAAATATTACTCTAGTGCCTCATCCAAATTAGAGAATATATTGAGAATGTCAAAAGTCATACATCACCACATTATAATCCAATAGGTTTATTTGAAATCACCAGATTTTGGAGCTTGTTGGACTATAACCTGTGATGTTGTGTGACTTCTGACATTGTGCACCCCAGTTCAACACCAGCAGCTCTACATGGCTATATTGAGAACAGCTGGAACCCCAAACAACGATCCTTATGGCATCCCAATTGCCATCACCTTTCACTCTGAAAACTGCACATTTATTACTACTGCCATTTCTTACCTGCTCTGGATTAGTGGTGCTGGAAGAGCACAGCAGTTCAGACAGCATCCGAGGAGCAGTAAAATCGATATTTCGGGCAAAAGCCCTTCATCAGCTTTATTCCTGATGGAGGGCTTTTGCCCGAAACGTCGATTTTACTGCCCCTCGGATGCTGCCTGAACTGCTGTGCTCTTCCAGCACCACTAATCCAGAATCTGGTTTCCAGCATCTGCAGTCATTGTTTTTACCTATTTCTTACCTGCTAACGGATGCTCAGTCCATTCCAGTATATGGCCACTAATCCCACATGCTTTTGTTTTGCACAATAATGCAAGACAATCTAAACACACCACATCCTTTATTCAAGAAAGACAGATCCTCAAAAGATTCTAGGTTTCTCAAACCAAATTTCCCTTTTAAAAACCCACGATAACTTTGTGTAATACCACTGATTACACTTCCCTTCTAAACAGACTCCAGCATTTTCTCTACTACTGATGCTAGGCCAACAGGTGCGTAACTCTAGTTTACTGCCATCCTCTTTGAAAAACACTGGCAGATTAGAAGGTTACAAATATAATCCCAATCTGTAAAGGTAACTACAGCTACTTTAAATTTAAAGTAACTTAACACCCAATCCTCCATCCTTACCTGCAACATGTAGAGTAGCTCAGGCTTGTTATTAAGACCATCTGAGCAGTTACTTCTACCACTTCACTTTCTTCCTCTAGCCCATGAAGCAAACTTCTTTCAAGGTTCCATCTACACTAACCCTAAATTAACAGCTTTCTCTAGTTTCTCACCCATCCCACCACAAACTAAGGAATGAACGAACGGAAATCTCAATACTAAGGGGATGAAAGCCATGATCTTTGGAACTGTTTTGTGGTGGAGACCAAAGCCACAAACTCCACCTAGGCAGAAATCAAACTGGATTTGTAATAACCATTTTCACTGCAGATTTTGTAAGAACTGCAGAGTGCTTCTACCAGGTTTTTGTATTCGAGATTTCCATGATCCACAGTATGATGGTTTTATTTCAATGCCATCTCTCTCCCCAACAACTCTCTCAGCTCAAAATAGACTTCACATCATTTTCCTCAATAAGACGAATGGTCAACTTGTAAACTGTGCCATGACCAAGGCAACCTATTTCCATCTCTAACAATGCCCCAACCCCAGCAGCTGCTGAAACCCCTGTCCAGCCTTGTTGTTACCTGAGGATTTGACAAACACACTTTTGTTGCCTCCTACATATCATCCCCTGTAAACTGGAAGTCATCCAATATCTCCTGCCCAGCTCCTTGGACAGAGAACATAGAACAGTATAGCATAGGAATGGGCCCTTTAGCCCACAATGTTGTGTTGAACATGATGCCAAATTAAACTAATCCCTTTTGCCGGCCCTTATTCCATATCCCTCCATTCCTTGCATAATCATGTGCTTATCTAAAAGTCCCTTAAATGCCCCATCATATCTGCCTCCACCACAACCCCTGACAGCACGTTCCAGGCAGCTACCACTCTAAAAAATAAACTTGCCCGTCACATCAGCTTTGAGCTTTCATGCAGTCAATGGCAGAACTCTTGGGAGTACTGATATGCAGAGGGATCTGGATGTGCAGGTCCACAGATCAATGGAGATGTCAGCGCAGGTAGATAAGGTAATAAAACAGGCTTATGGCATGCTTGCCTTCATTAGAAGGGGCACTGAATAGAAGGACAGACAAGTTATGCTGCAGCATTACAGAACTTTAATTAGGCCACATTTGGAATGCTTCATACAGTTCTGATCACCACATTATCAGAAGGATGTGGATGCTTTGGAGAGAGTACAGAAAAGGTTTACATGTATGTTGCCTGATATGGGGGATTTTAGCTATGAAGAAAAGTTGGATAGATTGGGATTGTTTACACTGGAACTCTGGAGCGACCTGATGGAAGTTTAAAAGATTGTGAATGGTACACAGCGTGGAAAGTACAATGTTTTTCCCAGGGTGGAGGGGGTCAATGACTAGGGGACACAGATTAAATGTGTGAAGGGGAAATTTAAAAGAGATGTGCGAGGCAAGTTTTTCACACAAAGGGTGGTGAGTACCTGGAACATGCTGCCAGAGGAGGTGGCGAAAGCCAACAATAGCAGCATTTAAGAAGCAGATGGATTAATACGTGCAAAGGAAGGGAATAAAGAGATACAGATTCTGTAAATGAAGACAATTTTAGTATGGAAAGGCAAAACGTGATGGCCCAGGCTTGCAGGACCAAAGGGCCTGTTCCTATGCTTTATTGTTCTTTGTTTACCCCTCTCACCTTGAAATGCATGGCCTCTGGTATTGCACATTTCAACTCTGAGAAAAAGATTTTGATTGTAAACCCCATTTATGTCAGTCATAATTTTTAAAACTTCTATGAGGTCTAACCCCAGCCTCACCAGAGAAAACAACCAGAGTTTTTCTCGCGTCTTCTTAGAGTTCATACTGTATAATCCAGACAGCATGCTGGTAAACCTCTTCTGTACCCTTTCCAAAGCTTCCACATCCTACCTGTAACGTGGGAACCAGAATTGAACGCAATACTCGAAGAGTAGCCTAACCAAAGTTTTATAAAGCTGCAACAACACTTACAGGCTTTTGTACTCAGTTTCTCGACCAGCAAAGGCAAGCATGCCATATACCTTCTTTACCACCCTACCTACTTGCAGAGCCACTTTCAGGGAGACTTGGATTTGAACCCCAAGATCCGTCTGTACATCAGTGTTATTCAGGGTCCTGCCATTAACTGTACACTTATTCTTAACATTTGATCTCCCAAAATGCAATACCTCACACTCATCTGGATTAAACTCCATTTATCATTTATTCGACCATATCTGCAATTGATCTATATCCTGATGTATTCTTTGACAACATTCTAGACTATCTACAACTCCCCAATCTTTATGTTGTCTGCCAACTTACTATCTCACTCATCTATATTTTCATCCACTTGGAATACTTTGGTCTCCATATTTAAGGATGACATTAGCTGCATTGGAGACAGTACAGTGAAAATTCACTAGTTTCTCAGATGATTGGTCTTTCCGATGATAAAAGGGTTGAGTAGAGTAATCTGGGTTTATATTTGTGGCTGCTTAGAAGGATGACAGATGATACCATTGGAACTCAAACAAACAAATAAGATTCTGAAGTGGCTTCACAAGGTATATACTGAAACATTATCTTCTCTAGGTGAGGAATCCAAAAGAAAGGGACACCGGGGTAAGAGGAACAATTTAGGATTGGGACAAGAAACTTCTTCATTCAAATGATTATGAACAATTTGGAATTGTCTCAGGATTGTGATTATGCCATCATTCAATATATTTAAAAGTGGAGGTAGACAGACTGAGTGAAATCATGGATATGGGGAGCAAACAGAAAAGTAGAGTTGAAACCCAGATATTAGCCGCACATCAAGTGCTGGAGCAGTTTGATGAATTGTTTGATCTATTCCTGCTCATTTTCTTTAAAAGATTATATAGGTTTATGCAGAGTATAGTTTTTTTGATTTAATCAATGCCACTAAGTCCACTCAATAAACTAGATAGCAAATGTCTGTCACAAGGTAGCTGAGGAACCAGGTGACCAAGAGATAGTATACCAGTGAACAGTTTTGTTATTGGTGTTGTTACTAATGCCTTCTGGCAATAATGCAGTTCCCTAATAACCACGACCCAGTGGTCACAATTCCATATACCTGACTAATGACTGTCATATTTATTTTTATAAATGACCTGGAAGAGGGGTTAGAAGGTTGGGTGAGCAAGTTTGCGGATGACACGAATGGTTAAAACAATGGCAGAGGCAGGAGGGCCCATATCAATGACAAACCCAAGAGCAGTATCAAACCTCACGTAAGATGAACACCTAGATGAGAGAGTGGCTGCTACCATTGGACAGGTGAAAGTGGGTACTGCAGATGCTGGAGATTAGAGTCAAGTCATTTCCTGATGAAGGGCTTTTGCCCGAAACATTGATTTTCCTGCTCGTCAGATGCTGCCTGACCTGCTGTGCTTTTCCAGCACCACTCTAATCTAAACTCTGGTTTCCAGCATCTGCAGTCCTCACTTTTGCCTACCCAATAAACCCAGTGTGACGATTTCACATCAACAAACTGACACTCGCAGATACAACGTCTGCAGAAACCCTAGCCACATTACTTTACATTAAAGACATCTGTGAAATGATTTCCAGACAACTCAACCCTCTCAGCATTAAACTTTTCTTCACTCATAGGGGTAGGTTCTTCACTCAGCGAGTCGTTAGTTCATGGAATGCCCTGCCAGTAACAGTGGTGGACTCTCCCTCTTTATGGGCATTTAAGAGGGCATTGGATAGGTATATGGAGGATAGTGGGTTAGTGTAGTTTAGGTGGGCTTGGATCGGCGCAACATCGAGGGCCCAAGGGCCTGTACTGCGCTGTATTCTTCTATGTTCTATGTTCTATATGTTAGTCAAGAACTCCATGGAAAAGTGGGAAAAAAATTAACACTGCAATGTACTGAACTAAACCACAAGCTATTAATCTTTGGTTTGCCTACTAAGTTCCAAAATCAATACTGTTGCACCAACTTACCCAGTTCAAACTGGGCTCTTTGCTGAACTCGTGGCTTTTAGCCGTGCTGAAGTCATAATCTGGGCGGAACGATGCATTGAGTGTAGCAATCAGGTAGAAGAGTGTCTTGCGGCTACACTTGTCACAGAGTGGTCCCTCTCCTTCATCACCACTTTGGCTCTTACTCAACCTAAAATGCAGGGCAGGAAACAAGATTTATTTCGAAACTTGTGGGGTCTTCACAAACATTTGATCTGGAAAAAGAACCAAGTGTCCAGATAACCTTCTATGCTATTGCACCAAGGGCATGATCATGACAATCACTCTGATCACCCAGGTTAGGTCAAGCTAATCTTGCTAACAAGCAAGAGAATTTGTGCCATAATATCTGGCAGCTGAAGCTTGTGAAAAAAGACAGATGTGCTCAACAATGTTCAGTCACACCCCAAAACCCAGTTTCGACCAAGTTGCATAAAGTGCAGCTATTTTAAATCAACCTGGTCAGACTTGGCGTGACATCTGCAGGGCAGGTACAACTTGAACCTGGATCTTCTGGCTGAGAGGTAGAGATGCTACCATTGTGCCACAAAACCCCAATGCAAACAGTTCTTTTTCTATTTGAACAGAAGGAGATCAGTGATCACTGAACTTAACCTGCATACAGGTCAAATAATATATACACGTGGATGGAAAAAGGAAAATAAGTCTTCTATATTGAAGCTTTTTTTGGTATTTATAAAAGGGATTTTTCTCAAGGAACATTTTACTGACCTGTTTGGACTAATTCCAGTAGTCTGAGGTGGGGAAAGGGCTTCCAGGACATGGGGCTGTCCATCTTGACAGAACTGTTTAAACATTTGCTTGTCATCACCTGCCATTTTGCAGGAATAGCTCTCTATCCTTTAGGGAAGAAGGAGAGAGAAATAAATTTTAAAAAATTATTAACAAGCTTCAACTTCTCTAACTTTGTTTCTTAAATTGGAATGCCCTTCAATCTTTTCAGGTTCACAGGCTGCAATCGTCTGTTTTGTCTGCAGCCTAATCACTTAAAACACACAGTACTTATAGTTTATTCCACATCCCTCCATGTTTTATCTTTAAGGAAGGACTTGAGCAACCTTTCTGGTAACGTCTAGGTTGCTATACAGCCACAGGCAGCTCACAGAAAACACACCTCACAAGTAAACACTGACCAATGCCAGCTTCTGAAGTCAAACAGATTAAGTTCAAATTCAGCACCTGGGTTAGGAAGCTAATCCGGTAAAAGACAAATATATAAAAAAAAACAAGTGTACAAATATTTCTTGGAATCTGGAGACCAAGAGAGGCAGCCAGCAGCACTACAATGAAATTTCATGGAAGTTAGTGCATGTAGCATATTAAAAACAAAACGGCACATACAGTTTACAAAAAGAACTAAAAATAGATCAATTCTGCTCAGTTTCACTATTTTGCTCGGGTTCATCAACAACTGGATGCATGCGATGTTAACAGCTTGTTGCAGAACATGCACAAAGTGATGGTACTAAATGTGCTTAACAACATGACCAGAAAAAAATGTAATGTTAACTACTTTGTATATCAAAGAAAAAAAGTGCTTACTTCGGTTGTGGGTAAAGTGTTGGAAAGGGTTATAAGAGATAGGATTTATAATCATCTTGAAAGGAATAAGTTGATTAGAGAAAGTCAACACAGTTTTGTGAAGGGTAAGTCATGCCTCACAAACTTATTCAGTTCTTTGAGAAGGTGACCAAACAGGTAGGGGAGATAAAGTGGTTGATGTGGTGTACAGAGGAACCTCAATTATCCGAACGAGATGGGTGGGCACTATTTCCTTCGGATAATTAATTACTCAGTTAATTGATTCAAGTCCTTTCCTGAGGTTGGAGTTTTCTGAAGTTTCCTTTTTCCTCATTCTGCCTGCCTTGCTCCCTCTCTCTGTCTCAGGGTTTATTTCTGGGCAGACACACACTTGCGTGTAAGTGACCTGCAGCATTGCTGAAGCCTCTCCCACCCCCAACCAGTTCAACGGGATTGACATGGACAGCACTTGCTCAGTCCACTCCCTGTTTAGGACACTAGGCAGCAGCACACTGCACACAAGACCCCAACCGTGATCCCACCTGCCCCCGCCCGAACCCTCCAACCATGGGATTGAGGGTGATTTAGCGGTTTGAATCAGAAATTGGCTTGTTGAAAGAAGACAGAGGGTGGTGGTTGATGGTAAATATTCAGCCTGGAGTTCAGTGATTAGTGGGGTACCTCAAGGATCTGTTTTAGGTCCACTGTTGTTTGTCATTTATATAAGTGGCCTAGATGAGGGTGTAGAAGGATGGGTTAGTAAATTTGTGGATGACACTAAGGTCAGTAGAGTTGTGGATAGTGATGAAGGATGTTGTAGGTTGAGGCTGTTTTCATTAGAGAGAAGGTGGAGAAGCGACTTAATTGAGTCACAAGATAATCAGAGGGTTAGATAGGTTGGACAGCGAGAGCCTTTTTCCTCAGGTAGCGATGGCTAGCACAAGGGGACATAGCTTTAAATTGAGGGGTGATAGATATAGGACAGATGTCAAAGGTAGTTTCTTTACTCAAAGTAGTAGGGGCATTGAACACACTGCCTGGAACATTAGTAGACTCGCCAACTTTAAGGGCATTTAAATGGTCACTGAATAGGCATATGGATGAGAATGGGATAGTGTAGGTTAGATGGGCTTGATTGGTTCCACAGGTCAGCGCAACATCTAGGGCCGAAGGGCCTGCACTGCGCTATTATGTTCTATTGAATAGGAGGCAGGTTTGAAAGGCCAAATACCCCATTCATGCCACCCTACATTCTTGATTTCTCCAGATATTTTAAAATTATGCTAACAGCATGAGTTTTTAAGATGTATTACTTTAGCTTTCTGTAATTACAAACGCACCACAGCACAAGCCTGACTGAACCCCAAATTGGGTGTCCACCTAATTCTTAGCACAGGATCCAGTAAATGTTATCCATTTCAGAATCACACGTAATTTTGGATGGCTTGCCCAAGCACAGGCTGATTGAGTATGGTGTCGATAACCTAAGGAATGCTATTTGGTACACACTGTCTTGGAATGCATGGCCTACATACCTAGCATTGTAGCTGCACTGAAATCCACATACCATACTTGTTAGGGAAGCAATAGCCTAAGGGTATTATTGCTGGACTGTTAATCCAAAGACCCAGATAATGTTCTGGTGACCTGGGTTCAAATCCCACCATGACAGATAGTGGAATTTGAATTCAATAAATATCTGAAATTAAGAATCTAATGATGACCATATATCCATGGTTGATTGTTAGAAAAACTCATCTGGTTTACTAATGTCCTTTAAGGAAGGAAACTGCCAGCCTCACCTGGTCCCCATTTCAGTTGAAACAAACACTCAGACACAGTATGGCTTTATCTCCTTCATCTTTATTCTGGGCCCTGAAGGGAGAGAGAACGATTGCCCATGTGCACAGAGACATGAGTTCTCTGTCTTCTCTCAAACAGGAGATTCTTAAACAATTATATAGTCACTTACAGGGAGTAACATCCAAATAAGGCAACATCTATATTGACTGGATGACTGTTACAATCAATGAGCATCAACAGTAAAGATTAAGTCATCTCGTATTTCACAATGGACACTTCCACCTCGTTAACTGGCATTACACAATGAATGCTTTTCACCTTGTTGACTAGCATTATACATTGTCAAACCACTACCCTTGCTTTCAGCACCTCATTGCAAGTTCTTATCTGGTCAAAGTCATACTAGTTGAGCCTTTGTCTTGCAGCCCAAAACTCAACTTTTCCCTACCTGCTCATACCTTATACACTTTCCCAGTCTGACCTACAGCAATGTGGGTGACTCTTAATTGCCCTCTGGGCAATAAATGCTGCTTAGCTGTGAATGAAATGAAAATTGAGAGTTAATCAGTGCATCTTAGTGGCGTAACAGTAGTGTCCTTTTAGAAAGAAAGCATCACTTGTATTGCAGTTGCATGGTAGTAGCTAGTTTCATCCACTGCTTGAACCTTTGCATCCTTTGGATTATCAGCAAAGAATTATACTGAACCAACTTAAGACAGCCAATTGTGCAGTATGACTGCACTTGCATGTAATGGAAGCTACATACATTAATATACAGGGACCAATTTTTTTCAGACATAAAGAACCTGTACTAAAACTTATGGATTCCTATTACTATGAAATACTGGGCATCACTCAATTTCTTTTCACTTAGCATCCAAGTTTCTCTCCAATCTGCAACTGTGAGCTGGTAAAATGGATACAGAACTGGCTAAGTCACAGAAAACAGTAGCAGAGAAAATGCTTTTCAGATAGGAGATTTGCAATCAGTAGTGTGCCACAGTGATCAGTGCTGAGACCCCTATTTTGTCAAATATAAATAATGATTTGGAGGAGGATGTAGATAGCCTGATTAGCAGGTTTACAGAAGACAAAGATTGGGGAAGCTGCAAATAGTGAGGAAGATTGCAAGAGGATGCAGCAGGATATAGATTGGCTGGAGACTTCATCAGAGAATGGCAGATGGAATTTAATCTGGACACATGAGATTCATTTTGGAAGGTCTAATGCAGGAGGGAAGAATACAGTAAATTGCAGCACCCTTAGAAGCAGAGGGATCTAGCTGTACAGGTCTACAGTTCCTGAAAGTGGCAATGCAAGTGCACAATGAGATCAATAGGGTGTAGAGCCTTCAGTTGGGGCATCAAGTATACAAACTGATGAGTTGCATTGCAGCTGCACAGAACTTTAATTTGGCTAGATTTGGAAGTTTGTTTTATTCCTTTGTGGGAGGAGGGTATTGCTGGCTGGCCAGCATTTATCACCTGTTCCTCGTTACCTTCTTTAACCGCTGCAGTCCACTTGCTGTGGGTTGATGCACAACACCCTTTCGCGAGGGAATGCCAGGATTTTGACGCAGCAACAGTGAAGGAAGAGTAATATATTTCCAAGTCAGAATGGTGAGGGGCTCAGAAGGTTATTTGAAGGTACTGGTATTTCCATATATCTGCTGCCCTTGTTCTTCTAGGTGCAAGTGGTTGAGAGTTTGCAAGGTGCTGTCTATGGATATTTAGTGAATTGCTGCAGTACATATTGTAGATAGTAACAGTAATGTGTACTGAATGTCAGTGGTGGAGGGAGTGGATATTTGTGGATCAGTCAAGCAGGCTGCTTTGTCCTGGAAGGTAGCAAACTTAAATACTGTCAGAGGTGCACCCATCCAGGCAAGTAGGAAATATTTCATTACACTCCTAACGTATGCCTTGTAGATGATGAACAGTCTTTGGATATGCAAATATAGGAGGGGAGTTACTCACCTCAGTATCCTCAGCCTCTGACCTACTCTTGTAGCTATTGTGTTTAAGTGGCAAGTCAAGTTGAGGTTCTGGGAGAAAGTGAGGGCTGCAGATGCTGGAGATCAGAGCTGAAAATATGTTGCTGGAAAAGCGCAGCAGATCAGGCAGCATCCAAGGAACAGGAGAATCGACGTTTCGGGCATAGGACCTTCTTCAGGAAATTCTGAAAGTCTGAAAATTCCTGAAGAAGGGCTTACTGTATTTGAACAATGACCCCTTCAATACCTGAGGCGTTATGAATGGTGAACATAATGCAATCAGGGATCATCCTAATTCTGACCTTCAGATAGGTCATCGATAAAGCAGCTGAAGATGGTTGGGCCCAAGACACTATCTTGAGGAACTCCTGCAGACATGTCCCAGAGCTGCCAAGACTTACTTCCGACAACCAAAACCATCTTCCTATGTACCAGGTACAACACCAGTAGAGATTTTGCCCTGATACCCATTGATCCCATTAGACTAGGGCTCCTTGATGCTACGGTGAGTCAAATGCAGCATTGATATCAAGGGCTATCACTGTCACCACTGTACCAGAAAGATATGGAGGCTTTAGAGAAGGTATATTAGCAATTTGCCTGCATTTGCCTGGTTTAGAAGTATTAGCTAAGGAGAGATTGGACAAACTGCTTTCATGAGCATGTCAGAGACAGAGAGGGTAACCTGGCAGATATGGAATTATGAGAGGCATGGACAGAATTTTAGTCAGAATCTTCTCCCAGAATACAAAAATGTAAATTACTAGGGGAATAGGTTTAAGGGAAAATTAAATGAGGAGGCACAAGTGTTTTTTTTTTCTAAAAAAAAAGTCTGGAATGCACAGCCAGAACAGTTACTAGAAGGAGATACAAAAACAATGTTTTAAGTGACATCCTGTCAGATACAGACCACAGATGCAAACAGTTGTGAGTTTAGAAAAAGTTGAAGTGGATCTTAGTCTGTAACCTGCCATTATAACTACAGTGGCTGAAAGAGCAAGTCCAGTTCAGTATCTGGTCAAGTGCAACCCTTTGTTTGTCATGGGACAATGGTTAGATTGTCTCATTGAACAGGGTCATTGCCTGGCATTAGTGAAAGTATAATTCCCTATTTTCTTCCCCACTGAGTCCAAAAATACATAAATGATGCTAATGCTTGTGTGGTTAATATCGGCACCCAACCTAATGGAGGGAAAGTAATTGATAATGCAACTTAAGAGGTCAGGTCTAGACCACTACCCTACTGCAGTGGTAACGTTTCCACATTTGGACCAGGAGGCCGATGTTAAAGTCCTGCACGGCTGTGTAGCAACATTCAAACAGGCTGATTTGAAATTAGAGCCTGAGAAAATACATTAAGCAGAGTTGCCCTGGAGCCAAGGTAACTAATCCACAGCCACAGGTGAACTAGAGCATGAGGAGAAAAAAAAGAGAATCTTTTCAATGCTGTTTGCCATTTATACAAATGATTTGGATATGAACATAGGATGCTTGGTTTGCAGATGCCGTATGGATTGGTTGGAGAGGCAATAAGGAACTTACAAGAGCAAGGGGATATGATGGATGGCAGTTATAGGAAAGGGGAAAATCTCAGATACAGTCACATAGATGGGTTAACTCCAGGAAAGGTAAGAGAGGTTATTGGGGGTGATGGATTCTCAGGGGAATGTAGCATGAACAGCCATGTTTCTGGTATTGAGACTGGCTCTAATATAATGAGAGGTACGTCAGGTTCCAAGCAATCGACTGTATTAGGGGACTCTTGAGTCAGAGGTACAGACAAACGTTTCTTGTGGCCAGCAGCGAAAAATCAGAATGGTGTGTTGTTTCCCTAGTGCCAGGATCAAGGGTGCAGAATGCTCTCACGGGGGAGAGGTGCCAGCAGGAGGTCATTGTACACACTGGAACCAATGACATAGGAAGGGAAAAGGTTGAGATTCTGAAGGGAGATTACAGAGAGGCAAGAATTTAAAAAGGAGGTCCTTGAGAGTAGTAATACATGGATTGCTCCCGGTGCTATGAGCTAGTGAGGACAGGAATAGGAGGATAGAGCAGATGGCTGAGGAGCTGGTGTATGGGAGAAGGATTCACGTTGTTGGATCATTAGAAGTGACCTGTACAAGAAGGACGGATAGCACCTAAATTAGAAGGGGACTAATACACTGGCAGGGAGATTTGCTAGAGCTGCTCAGGAGGATTTAAACTAGTAAGTTGAGGGGTGGGACCCAGGAAGATAGTGAAAAAGATTTCAATCTGAGACTGGTACAGTTGAGAACAAAGGCGAGTGAAACAGTGAGGGCAGGCAGGGACAAAGCAGAGAACAAGGTAGCACTGATAAATTAAACTGCATTTATTTCCAATGCAAGAGGCCTAACAGGGAAGGCAGATGAACTCAGGACATGGCTAGGGACATGGGACTGGGATATTATAGCAATTACAGAAACATGGCTCGGGGTGGACAGGACTGGCAGCTTAATGTTCCAGGATACAAATGCTACAGGAAGGATAAAAAGGGAGGTAAAAACAATGACTGCAAATGCTGGAAACCAGATTCTGGATTAGTGGTGCTGGAAGAGCACAGCAGTTCAGGCAGCATCCAAGGATGTGCAATCCACTAATATCATTTATTGTATCCGTTGCTCCTGATGCGGTCTCCTCTACATTGGGGAGACTGGTCGCCTCCTAGTAGAGCGCTTTAGGGAACATCTCCGGGACACCCGCACCAATCAACCACACTGCCCCGTGGCCCAACATTTCAACTCCCCCTCCCACTCTGCCGAGGACATGGAGGTCCTGGGCCTCCTTCACCGCCGCTCCCTCACTAGCAGACGCCTTGGAACACTTCAACCCCAGGGCATCAATGTGGACTTCAACAGTTTCCTCATTTCCCCTTCCCCCACCTCACCCTAGTTCCAAACTTTCAGCTCAGCACTGTCCCCATGATTTGTCCAGACTTGACCTATCTGCCTATCTCCTTTTCCACCTATCTACTCCACCCGCTCCTCCCTGATCTATCACCTTCATCCCCTCCCCCACTCACCCATTGTACTCTATGCTACTTTCTCCCCACCCCAACCCTCCTCTAGTTTATCTCTCACTGCTCCAGGCTCACTGCCTTTATTCCTGATGAAGGGCTTTTGCCCGAAACGTCGATTTCGAAGCTCCTTGGATGCTGCCTGAACTGCTGTGCTCTTCCAGCATCACTAATCAAGGCTAGAAAGGGAGGCAAGAGAGGAGGGGGAGTGGCATTTTTGATAAGGGATGGCATTACAGCTGTACTGAGGGAGGATATTCCCGGAAATACATCCAGGGAAGTTATTTGGGTGGAACTGAGAAATAAGAAAGGGATGATCACCTTATTGGGATTGTATTATAGACCCCCTCATAGTCAGGGGGAAATTGAGAAAAATTTTTTAAGGAGATCTCAGCTATCTATAAGAATAATAGAGTGGTTATGGTAGGGGATTTTAACTTTCCAAAAATAGACTGGGACTGGCACAGTGTTAAGGGTTTAGATGGAGAGGAATTTGTTAAGTGTGTACAAGAAAATTTTCTGATTCAGTATGTGGATGTACCTACTAGAGGAGGTGCAAAACTTGACCTACTCATGGGAAATAAGGCAGGGCAGGTGACTGAGGTGTCAGTGGGGAGCACTTTGGGGCCAGCGACCATAATTCTATTAGTTTTAAAATAGTGATGGAAAAGGATAGACCAGATCTAACAGTTGCAGTTCTAAATTGGAGGAAGGCCAATTTTGACAGTTATTAGGCAAAAACTTTCAAAAGCTGATTGAGGTCAGATGTTTGCAGGTAAAGGGACGGCAGGAAAATGGGAAGCCTTCAAAAATGAGATAACGAGAGTCCAGAGAAAGTATATTCCTGTCAGGGTGAAAGGAAAGGGTGGTAGATATAGGGAATGCTAGATGACTAAAGAAATTGAGGATTTGGTTAAGAAAAAGAAGGAAGCATACGTCAGGTATAGACAGGAGAGATCAAGTGAATCCTTAGAAGAGTATAAAGGCAGTAAAAGTATACTTAAGAGAGAAATCAGGAGGGCAAAAAGGGGACATGGGATAGTTTTGGCAAATAGAGGTAAGGAGAATCCAAAGGGTTTTTACAAATACATTAAGGACAAAAGGGTAACGAGGGAGAGAATAGGGCCCTCAAAGATCCGCCAGGCAGCTGCAGGAGATACTAAATGAGTATTTTACATCGGTATTTACTGTGGAAAAGCACATGGAAGATATAGACTGTAGGGAAATAGATGGTGACATCTCGAAAAATGTCCATTTTACAGAGAAGGAAGTGCTGGATGTCTTGAAATGCATAAAAGTGGATAAATCCCTAGGATCTGATCAGGTGTACCCTAGAACTCTGTGGGAAGCTAGGGAACTGATTGTTTGGCCTCTTACTGAGATATTTGTATCACCAATAGTCACAGGTGAGGTGCTGGAAGACTGGAGGTTGGCAAATGTGGTGCCACTGTTTAAGAAAGGTGGTAAGGATAAGCCAGGGAACTAAAGACCAGTGAGTCTGATGTCGGTGGTGGGCAAGTTGTTGGAGGGCATCCTGAGGGACAGGATTTACACGTATTTGGAAAGACAAAGACTGATTATGGATAGAGATAAAGTGAGGGCTGCAGATGCTAGAGATCAGAGCTGAAAATGTGTTGCTGGAAAAGCGCAGCAGGTCAGGCAGCATCCAAGGAACAGGAGAATCGACGTTTCGGGCATAAGCCCTGAAGAAGGGCTTATGCCCGAAACGTCGATTCTCCTGTTCCTTGGATGCTGCCTGACCTGCTGCGCTTTTCCAGCAACACATTTTCAGCACTGATTATGGATAGTCAACATGGCTTTGTGCGTGGGAAATCATGTCTCACAAACTTGATTGAGTTTTTTGAAGAAGTAACAAAGAGGATTGATGAGGGCAGAGCGGTAGATGTGATCAATATGGAATTCAGCAAGGCGTTCAACAAGGTTCCCCATGGGTGACCAGTTAGCAAGGTTAGATCTCACGGAATATAGCGAGAACTAGCCATTTGGATATAGAACTTGCTCAAACTGGTGGTGGACGGTGCTGGGTCCAGTACTTTTCGTCATTTATATAAACAATTTGGATGTGAGCATAACAGGTATAGTTAGTAAGTTTGCAGATGACACCAAAATTGGAGGTGTAGTGGACAGCGAAGAGGGTTGCCTCGGATTACAACGGGATCTGGACCAGATGGGCCAACGGGCTGAGAAGTGGCAGATGGAGTTTAATTTAGATAAATGTGATGTGCTACATTTTAGGAAAGCAAATCTTAGCAGGACCTATACACTTAATGGTAAGGTCCGAGGGAGTGTTGCTGAACAAAGAGTCCTTGGAGTGCAGGTTCATAGCTCCTTGAAAGTGGAGTCGCAGGTAGATAGGATATTGAAGAAGGCATTTGGTATGCTTTCCTTTATTGGTCAGAGTATTGAGTACAGGAGTTGGGACGCCATGTTGGGGCTGTACAGGACATTGGTTAGGCCACCTGTTGGAATACTGCATGCAATTCTGGTCTCCTTCCTATCAGAAAGATGCTGTGAAACTTGAAAGGGTTCAGAAAAGATTTACAAGGATGTTGCCAGGGTTGGAGGATTTGAGCTATAGGGAGAGGCTGAACAAGCTGGGGCTGTTTTCCCTGGAGCATCGGAGGCTGAGGGGTCACCTTATAGAGGTTTATAAAATCATGATAGGATAAACAGACAAAGTCGCTTCCCTGGGGTGGGGAGTCCAGAACTAGAGGGCATAGGTTTGGGGTGAGAGGGGAAAGATATAAAAGAGACCTACCTACTTTTTCACGCAGAGGGTGGTACGTGTATGGAATGAGCTGCCAGAGGATGTGGTGGAGGCTGGTACAATTGCAACATTTAAAAGGCATCTCAAATGGTATATGAATAGGAAGGGTTTGGAGGGATATGGGCCAGGCGCTGGCAGGTAGGACTACATTGGGTTGGGATATCCGGTTGGCATGGATGATTTGGACAGAAGAGTTTGTTTCCGTGCTGTACATCTCTATGACAGCAAAATTTGTTTAGTGGACAGTGAAGGATATTGAAGAGTACAACAGGACAAACAAATGGACTGAGTGGCAGGTGGAGTTTAATTTAGATCAATATGTAGTGTTCCATTTTGGAAAGTAAATCAGGGCAGGACAAAACAAAAGAGATCTAGGGTGGATTTGCATAGTTGCTTGAAAGCAGCGAAGGTTGTAATCAAGTGATTTGACAGACTTGGCTTCATTGGTCAGAACATTGATTTATTGCCATGATATGGACTGAGATAGTGAAAATATTGTTTGGCATGCTAGATCAGATCACACCACACTGGCATTAGGGTACCAGAATAGGGTTACTGCTGGTGGAGAGAGATCAGAATTAACATGTGGAGTCCATTCAAAATCTCCACAACATTGGGGAAGTAGCTGTTCTTGAGCTATTCATACACTCAAAGGTCTGCCTTCTGCCTAATGGAATAAGGTGGATGGCTTGTCCTCATTTCCCCAAAAATTGGTTGAATGGTGGGTTTTGGCGTCTGGCTTTGCTGCTCCTCTCCTTTGTAAATTGCTGTTTCTCTATATACAGCTGTAAATGTTAATTGTTTGTAAACTGTACTTTAAAAAAAAAAAATAACCAGATTAGAGAAAATGGAATGGAACAGTACTGGATGTAGTTTAGCTTGCTGAGCTGGAAGGTTTATTTTCAGACATTTTGTCACCATATTAGGTAACATCATCAATAAGCCTCCGAATGGAGCACTGGTGGTGTAGCCCACTTTCTATTACATGTTTGAGTTTCCTTGGGTTGGCAGTGTAATTTCCTATGGTGACATCATTTCCTGTTCTTTTTCTCAAGGGGTAGTAAATGGGATCCAAATCAATGCGTTTGTTGAGTGCCCCGGTTAGAATGCTATGCTTCTAGGAATTCTCATGTGTGTGTTGGCTTGTCCTAGGATGGATATGGCAAAAGTGAGGACTGCAGATGCGGAAACCAGAGTTTAGATTAGAGTGGTACTGGAAAAGCACAGCAGGTCAGGCAGCATCCGAGGAGCAAGAAAATCGACGTTTCGGGCAAAAGCCCTTCCCTATTCCTGATGAAGGGCTAAACCCTTGGATGGATGTGTTGTCCCAGTCGAAGTGTGCCCTTCCACATCTGTATATAAGGGTACTAGCGAGAGTGGGTCATGTGGCTTTGTGGCTAGTTGAAGTTCATGTATCCTGATGGCTAGTTTTCTGCCTGTTTGTTATTGTTCTTGCACAGTATTTTGTAAATGACACTAGTTTTGCTTGTTGTCTGCATAGGATCTTTCAAGTTCATTAGCTGCTGTTTTAGTGTGTTGGTGGGCTACCATGATACCAAGGGGTCTGAGTAGGCTGGCAGTCATTTCCGAGAGGTCTTTGATATAGGGGAAGAGTGGCTCAGGTTGCTCGATGGGTTTTGTCTGCTTGTTTGGCTTTGTTGCTCAGAAATCGGCAGACTGTGTTCATTGGGTACCTGTTCTCTTTGAATACACTGTACAGGTGATTTTCCTCTGCTGTGTAGTTCCTCTGTGCTGCAGTATGTAGTGGATTATAATGTTCTAATGCAGCTTTGTTTGTGGATGTTAAGAATGATTGCTTCTGTCATTTAATATGTGGTCTGTAGGTGGTGTTTTCCTGTAGACGCTAGTTCGAAGTTCCCCATTGACTGTTCACTCTACTGCGAGAGCTAGGAAGGGCAGTTTGTTATTACTGTCCTCCTCTTTAGTGAATTTTATGCCAGTAAGGGTATGATTGATGGTCTTGAAAGTTTCTTCCAATTTTGTTTCATTTAGTGAGGACAAAGGTGACATCCACATAGCAGACCCAAACTCTGGGGTCAGATAGTTGGCAGAGCTGTTTGTTTGAGTCTCTGCATTACTGCCTCTGCTAGTGGAAGTTGGTGTATGTCTTTGGTTCTTAAAATAGTGTAGTTAGTGTTTCCTTGGCCAGGTTGACATTGATGGATATGAACAGGACTGTTACAGAGCAGGAGACCATTATTTTATCCTCTAGATTGGTGTCTTCAGGAAGTCTAATGGAGTAGATAGGGTGGTGTGAGTCTGTGTTTAAGTCTTTAGTATAGTTCCTTGGCTAGAGTACAGCTAGAGTGGGAGGGATCTTTGAGGCAGCAGAAAGTGCAAATGGATGGAAGGCTGTATGTGATGGACAGGGGTATGTTCATGATTAGTTTCAGACTACCTTGGGCAGAACAGCTGCCATACCAAGCTATGATAAATCCAGATATAGATCACTATAGAAGACATGGTTAAAAACGGGTATGAGTCCATGGGGACATTTGAATTAAATTTTACCTCTGAAGAGGTAGAGATGTTGAACTTTCTTGACCATATGGACAGGTAGACCAGGAAAGAGAGGGAAAGATTGCTCCTGGGCCAGATAGCCCTAGCTTATTAGCACTGCTGCCTCACAAGCACCTGAGACCCGGGTTCAATTCCTGCCTCAGGCGACCGACTGTGTGGAGTTTGCACGTTCTCCCCGTGTCTGCATGGGTTTCCTCCGGGTGCTCTGGTTTCCTCCCACAGTCCAAAGACGTGCAGGACAGGTGAACTGGCCATGCTAAATTACCCATAGTGTTAGGTAAGGGCTAAATGTAGGGGTATGGGTGGGTTACGCTGCGGCGGGTCGGTGTGGACTTGTTGGGCCGAAGGGCCTGTTTCCACACTAATGTAATCTAATCTAAAAATCTAAGTCTATTCAGAAGAGACTGACAGTTAACTGTAATCCTAGGTCATCAGCTGTATGGATAGTGTGAGTAACCAAAGCTTTTGTCATAATTTTTTGGGGGGGGGGGGGTGGGCAGGTCTGAAACTGTTTTTCCTATCATGCTAAAGATTTAAAAAAAGGACAGGAAACTCTGACAAAGTCAGAGTTCAACATGAAGTTTAGTACAACATGTTTGAAATCACAACCCTTGAGCACTATTCCTTTGTCCTGTCACTTCACCTGAAAAAAGGAGCAGCATTTCAAAAAGGGTTACAATCCTAAACTGAATTAGCTGTAGAATTGTATTGGAGAAATTAAAAACAGAACAGGGCTGTTGATAAATGTTGCAGAATTGAATGATCTTTGACCTACAGTGTTGAAAAAGGATGGAAAGCTATAGTGAATATCTTTCAAAACTAATTCTGCAAGTGCCTACAGTTAAATAGGGTACATTTGAGAAAGGGAAACTACAAACTTTTTGTCCAATACTAGTATATACACAAAAAAAAAATAAAATCAATCAAGGGTCAGATTAGTGAAGAACAAGTTGATACAAACACTAGTTGAGGCCATCAAAAAAAAAGTCAAAGATAGAAACTAGCAGAGAGTACAGAAACAGGCCCTTAGTCCAACCTATCCATGCTGATTAGATATCCCAACCCAACCTAGTCCCACCTGCCAGCACCTGGCCCATATTTCTCCAAACCATTCCTATTCATGTGAGGAGAAAGTGAGGTCTGCAGATGCTGGAGATCAGAGCTGAAAATGTGTTGCTGGAAAAGCACAGGAGGTCAGGCAGCATCCAGGGAACAGGAGAATCGACGTTTCGGGCATAAGCCCTTCTTCAGGAATGAGGAAAGTTTGTCCAGCAGGCTAAGATAATAAGGTAGGGAAGAGGGACTGGGGGGGGGGAAAAGAGGGGTGTCGGAAATGTGATAGATGCTAAGAGGTCAAGGTGAGGGTGATAGGTCAGACTGGGGTGGGGGCGGAGAGGTCGGGAAGAAGATTGCTCATTAGGAAGGCGGTACTGAATTCGATGGATTAGACTGAGACAAGGTGGGGGGAGGGGAAATGAGGAAACTGGTGAAATCCGAGTTCATCCCTTGTGGTTGGACGGTTCCTAGGTGGAAGATAAGGCGCTCTTCCTCCAACCGTCGTTTTGTTGTGATGAGGCGCTCTTCCTCCAACCGTCATTTTGTTGTGGTCTGGCGATGGAGGAGTCCAAAGACCTGCATATCCTTGGTGGAGTAGGA
>NC_057714.1:122191303-122221829 GCF_004010195.1 Chiloscyllium plagiosum | reverse complement strand
CCTCCCTTGTCTGCTGGTTTGATAGTGAGGTTGGGGTTGCAACGGAGGGAGTGGAGGGCTGCACGTTCCGAGGGTGAGAGGTTGGAGTGGGTGAGAGGGGTGGGGGAGTTCAGGTGGCGGTTAATATCGTGGCGGCAGTTGGCTATGAAGAGGTCGAGGGCAGGCAGGAGGCCAGCACAGGGTGTCCAGGTGGATGGGATGTGTTGGAGGCGTGAGAAGGGGTCATCAGAGGGTGGGAGTCTTGGTTAAAGAAGTAGGCGCGGAGGCAAAGGCGATGGAAGATTTGTTCGATTCATATTCATATACCCATCCAGATGGCATTTCAATATTGTCAACACTTCATTCCACCTGCATCTCCTTGTGAAAAAGTTGCCCCTCAAGTCCCTTTTAAAATCTTTCCTCACCTAGAGGTTGGCCTCCTAGTTTTAGGCTCTCCACCCCCAGTGAAGTGACCTTGGTGTTTTTATCTAATCCATGCCCCTCAAGAGGTTTATAAAATCCTAAGATCATCCCCAGCCTATTCAGTCTCTCCCTATAGCTCAAACCTTCCAATCCTGGCAACATCTTTGCAAGTCATCTGAACCCTTTCAAGTTTCACAACAGCCTTCCGGTAGGAAGACCAGAATTGCATGCGATGCTCCAAACATGGCCTACACAAACATCTACAACATGGCCTTCGAACTCTATGCTGACTAATAAAGGAAAGCAGACCAAGCACCTTCACTATCCTATGATTCCAATTTCAAAGAATATGAACCTGCACTCCAAGGTCTTTCAGCAACACTCCCCAGGACCTTACCATTAAGGTAAGAGTCCTGCCCTGATTTGCCTTTCCAAAGTATAGCACCTCACATCTAAATTGAACTCCATCTGCCACAACCCATTACCTCCGATTACAAATCAGATGGGCCAATGTTATTCACTGTACACTACACCTACTTTGGTGTCACCTGCAAAACTACAATCGAGGTTCACAACCAAATAATTTATAAATAAATGAATAGCAGTAGACCCAGCACAGTTCCTTGTGGCACACCACTGGTCATAGGCTCCAGTCTGAAAAGCAACCCTCCCCCACCTTGACGAGTTGAGCCAGTTCTGTAATCAATGGCTAGTTCTCCCTGTATTCCATGAGATTGAGATTTGGATTTGGATTTTGAGGGTCACTGCAAAGTGCCACAAAAAAAAAGGCTGTAAATAAAAAAGAATTGAAATTGAAAAAATTCAGCAAGTCTAGCCTAGAATCTTGAATTTGTTAGAATGCAGAGGTGAAGGAAATGGTAACCACTCAGAAGTCAGGCTATGGGCAGCAGGGATCAATGTTCACATTCCAGCTCAACTAAAAAAGATTGGGAAGCAGTGACTGAAAAGGATATAAACTAATGGGAGTAGAGTTGCAAGGAAGATGAAAACTAACTAGAGGATTTAGACAGGCAGATAGTGGGCATGCACAAGGTAGATGGATTACTTAAGGGATGAGGTACAGTGGATTTCTGAAATGGAGATAAAGTTCTGTAAAGTCTGTAAATTGACTACTGCCTGACCAGTGTTTTTGCTCAAGTGCTGCATGTGCGTAATCAAAGTGTTCAAGTCCCTCATTTCTGACTGATGTCATGCTAAGGGAACACTCCAGGAGCTGTACATAGTCTTTAAGCAATGGCAATTAAGGAACATTAAATGCTCATTTGTAATTCTAGCCCTTAATTTCTTTGTTTGCAAACAGATACATGGAGATTACAGGATTGTAAGGAGATCTGAATGTTCAATAGTGCCATCTGCATCTGATGCAAGTTAAGGAAGGAATTGAAATAAAGCAGTAAGTTTATTCACACAATGCTTTCATTCACAGAAATAAGAACATGACCTTTTGTGGTCTGCCAAAGGAAATTAGTAGATTAGCAGAGGGCAAGTGTAGTAGAGAGCTACATGTTCCAAGACTTCCTGGTACCTCAAAGTTGATGGTTCAGCAAAGGTCATAGTCACCTTGTCATGAGTCAGTTCAGAAATCATCAACTCAGTGGTGTCAGCTTCTGCTCAGGCTCCAGGAACATGTGGACTTTTGCACGATACTCCATTTAGTTGTAGCTATTTTTCATAAGAGGAAATCAGAATCCTAATGTAGAAAGAGGACATTTGGCCCCTTGAGTTTGCAATGCTATAATGGGAATCTCAGACCCAACCTCCCACTTTGTGCTCATAAGCACACAATTACCACTTTTCAACCAGTGCACTTAGCATACACATCCCAGGACACCAGGGAGCCATTTAGTGCAGCCAATTTCTCCTTATTACATGACTTGTTGTGCCTATCTAGGTTTAAAAAACTCACCAAAGCCCACATGGAGTGGAATGGAAGGTGACCCAAGTAGTACAGAAGACAACTTTCATATGGCAGACCAGTTAGATGCATAGCATGATCAAAGCATAAAATGTGAGAACGTTTTCAGTCTTTCCTGAATAGCTAGTTAATAGCTGAAGGTAAAATTCAAACCTTCTCAGCAGCAACCTGTGCACCAAAAAATTTGGTAAGGCTCCAACTTTGCTTACAGTGTGTGAAATAACCTGAGATTTACTGCAGTACTCAGTACATTCAGTTGTCTTTGCTGCAGAACTGAAAGATAATCCACTGATTATTGGCACTGGCACCAGCAATACAATATTGTAAACTCTACAATGCTAAAAGATAGCAGCTCAATCCAAAACTAATGTTGAAAGTAATGACCTAGAAACTGAAATTGGAGGAGACAGTAATATGTATAAACATGCAACAATATCAGTGACCTTCAACTGAAGGTTCATACTACACCTTGAGCAAGAATATTTGCATACCAGAGCACTGAAGCATTGGAAAACTGAGGGAGTTTCAGTCTCAAATTACTGATGCAGCAATAATAAAACAAGCGATAGGACTTTGCAAAGTCCTGAATCTCATTTATACAGGGCATCTCAATCCACAAAGTTAATCCTTCTCCACAGTAGAAAGAAGTGTACCAATGCATTCCTTACACTGAAATCAAAGTCAATTAATCAAACGTTCAGGCCTTAACTATACTCCTTTGCTGTGGTTCTGTTCGCCGAGCTGGAAGTTTTTGTTGCAAATGTTTCGTCCCGTCTGGGTGACATCCTCAGTGCTTGGGAGCCTCCTGTGAAGCGCTTCTGTGGTGTTTCCTCCGGCATTTATAGTGGCCTGTCCCTGCTACTTCCAGTTGTCAGTTTCAGCTGTCCGCTGTAGTGGCCGGTATATTGGGTCCAGGTCGATGGGTTTGTTGATGGAGTTTGTGGATGAATGCCATGCTTCTAGGAATTCCCTGGCTGTTCTTTGTTTGGCTTGCCCTATAATGGTAGTGTTGTCCCAGTCAAATTCATGTTGCTTGTCGTCTGCGTGTGTGGCTACTAGGGATAGCTGGTCGTGTCGTTTCGTGGCTACGAACGCATCCACAAACATCAACCAGCCACAAAACGACACGACCAGCTATCCCTAGTAGCCACACACGCAGACGACAAGCAACATGAATTTGACTGGGACAACACTACCATTATAGGGCAAGCCAAACAAAGAACAGCCAGGGAATTCCTAGAAGCATGGCACTCATCCACAAACTCCATCAACAAACACATCGACCTGGACCCAATATACCAGCCACTACAGCGGACAGCTGAAACTGACAACCGGAAGCGGCAGGGACAGGCCACTATAAATGCCGGAGGAAACACCACAGAAGTGCTTCACAGGAGGCTCCCAAGCACTGAGGATGTCACCTAGACAGGGGACAAAACGTTTGCAACACAAATTCCCAGCTCGGTGAACAGAACCACAACAACGAGCACCCGAGCTACAAATCTTCTCAAACTTTATACTCCTTTCCCTGCCACAAATTCAGATGTTGGCAGAACCTATAGTTGAAAAATGTGTTGCTGGAAAAGCGCAGCAGGGCAGGCAGCAAAGGAGCAGGAGAATCGACGTTTCAGGCATAAGCCCTTCTAGGTCATTACTTTCAACAATAGTTTTGGATTGAGCTGCTATCTTTTAGCATTGTAAAGTTCACAATATTGCATTGCTGGTGCCAGTGCCAATAATCAGTGGATTATCTTTCAGTTCTGCAGCAAAGACACAACTGAATGTACTGAATACTTTACTGCAGAACCTCTAGTTGTTTGAAATGAAACTTAAGCCATTTCAGCAGCAATGCTGGATAAAGGATTGGGCAACATAGCATCTCCTCTGGGAATGAGGTTATTAGAATCCAATGGGCTGCAAGAATAATTCAAATCTTCATTAATATCCAAGTTTAAGCATTTTAAGCTTCTGAAATGAAGATGTGTTCCTTGGTCCTAGTTCCTTTACCACAGCTACTTGCATCATGATCTACATGACAGCAATCCAAGTTCTCCTTTACCATTTCATACACTCTTCACTGCAGTATGAAAATAGATGTGATTAAAATAGCAGTACATGGATGGAGGCCATGTATTTAAAGGAAACCAGGATTACAGCCAGTTTTATTTGTGGCATTTGGCCTGACCCTCTGAACAAGCACCCCTTGAAATCAGTGAATATAGCACATTGAGACAGGCACAGAATGTTCCTGCTTTCAAGTTGAATGTTTCTTGTAGTGACCTTAGTGTCCCAAATTTTATGAATTTTACATTTTTGGAATCTAAAATTTTAGAACAGCCATTTTATAGGACAATGACTGGACATGTTAGCTGACCCCATGACCTTCTCAATTTAGAAAAGTAGTGATGTACCAACCAAAGCAATTGACCTGGCTGGATCAAGGTTTCCCACTTTGTGCATGTAGCTTAAATCAGTCAAGTATACACAGACCTGTCAAACATTTGACATTTTATTGCTGCTTATCTAAGTGGTGTTTTAGTAATTTTTAATACAAAATTCTCTACCAAGACAGTTTGTTTGCAGTAAGGAGAGTAGCCTGAGACAGTTGGCACTGGCTGCTAAAACCTTGCTTGTAGGTTTCTTATAGTGCAAGATTACGATTTACGAACAGCATCAATTTAAAACTAAACTAAGACTTTATCCCAGACTACCACAGTACAATGTGACAAACCAAGAGAGGATTACACTACAGGCCAAGTCTAGTGATTGACCTGTCTGATAGGTACTTTAGCTTTGGACTGATGGATCTTGGGATGTTTGCCCACAAATTCCCAAAACTGGTAGGGCAGGTTAGTAAAGACCTACAGGCTCTTCCGTGGTGGCATAGATAAGAGCAGGAAGTTAATGTTGGGGCTGTACAGTATTTTCATTAGGTCACAACTGGACCACTGCAGCTCTGGTCACCACACTATAGGAAGGTGGACTGCTCTGGAGGGGGTATAGAGGAAATTCACCAGGTTGGTGCCTGGGTAGAGCAATTTCTTGAGAAGGGCTGGATAAGCTCAGATTTTAGAAAAAAAGGGAGAGCTGATGTCAATAAGATGGAGGCATTGATAAGGTTGATGGAAAACAGCTGCTGCCCTTACCTGAAATGTCAACCAGGAGGTATTGTTTTAAGGTTAAGAAGGTGGTGTATAGAAGTTGGTCTATTTTCACTCCTACTAGAGTGGGATGGGGCCTGGAATACACTATGTGGGAGGGAGGTGGGGCTGACAATTTACTTGGACAATCACTTGAAGGTTCTTTACACAGTTGTGAATGTGTTGCTAGTAACTATAGGCCGGTGAGTCTCACTTCTGTTGTGGGCAAAGTCTTAGAGAGAATTGTAAGGGATAGGATTTATGCACATCTGGATAGGAATAATGTGATCAAGGATAGTCAGCATGGTTTTGTGAAGGGCAGGTCGTGCCTCACAAACCTTATTGAATTCTTTGAAAAGGTGACGAAGGAGGTTGATGAGGGGAAAGCGGTAGATGTGGTATATATGGATTTTAGTAAGGCATTTGATAAGGTTCCCCATGGTAGGCTACTGCAGAAAATACGGAGATATGGCATTGAGGGTGAGTTGGAGGTTTGGATTAGGAATTGGCTGGATGGAAGAAGACAGAGGGTAGTAGTTGATGGCAAAGTTTCTTCATGGAGTGCCGTCACTAGCGGTGTTCCGCAAGGATCTGTTTTGGGACCATTGCTGTTTGTCATTTTTATAAATGACAAACAGCAATGGTCCCGGGTACTGGGCTAATGGTCGTATACTTGGTAGTGTGGATGAGCAGAGGGATCTTGGTGTCCATGTACACAGATCTCTGAAAGTTGCCACCCAGGTTAATAGTGCGGTGAGGAAGGCATATGGCGTACTGGCTTTTATTGGTAGAGGAATTGAGTTCCGGAGTCCTGAGGTCATGATGCAGTTGTATAAGACTCTGGTGCGGCCGCATCTGGAATATTGTGTGCAGTTTTGGTCGCCATATTATAGGAAGGATGTGGAGGCACTGGAACGGGTGCAGAGGAGGTTTACCAGGATGTTGCCTGGTATGGAAGGAAGATCGTATGAGGAAAGACTGAGACACTTGGGGCTGTTTTCATTAGAGAAAAGAAGTTTTAGGGGTGACTTGATTGAGGTGTACAAGATGATTAGGGGGTTAGATAGGGTTGACAGTGTGAACCTTTTCCCGCGTATGGAGTCGGGTATTACAAGGGGGCATAGCTTTAAATTAAGGGGGGTTAGATATAGGACTGAAGTTAGGGGTAGGTTCTTCACTCAGCGAGTCGTAAGTTCATGGAATGCCCTGCCAGTAGCAGTGGTGGACTCTCCCTCTTTATGGGCATTTAAGTGGGCATTGGATAGGTATATGGAGGATAGTGGGTTAGTATAGGTTAGGTGGGCTTGGATCGGCGCAACATCGAGGGCCAAAGGGCCTGTACTGCGCTGTATTCTTCTATGTTCTATGTTCAGTGATGGTGGCAGCAAAGGCATTAGGGTCATTTAAGTGACTGCTGGACATGCACATGGACAGTGAATTGAGGGGTGCTTAGGTTAGGCTAAGTTAAGAATAATCCTCAGCACAACATGGTGTGCCAAAAGGCCTGGTCTGTGCTGTACTTTTCTATGTTCTATATTGCATAGGTCTCAAATGATTCTAGTGATGATTTTATTAGCAAGGAGGAAGAGAATCCTGTGGAATTGGGATGCTGTCATAAGTGCACATGTGAACAAGGATTATGTTCTTTAGGGTTGTTTCTTCCTCCCATAGAGGGATGCAGCTTTAAGTTTGGAGACAGCTTGAGGTTTACCTCAGCCAGCAGTTTGATACTGTCCCCTATTTCCAGGGTTACAGGAGGATCAGAATAGATGACAACTGTTACTTAGTTGTATATGGTCACCAGCCTTACTGCTTTGTCACTAGGTCTCTAGCTATTGGTAGATTTCAGGGCAATGCCCTGACAGTCACCTTGTGATTTTGTATAAAAGCAAGCTTGCTAGTTACTTATCAAGTCAACAGTTATATGCTTTGACCATAGCAACATCTTAGTTCACTTGCCAAGCAGCATTGTCTTATATTTGTTTTCCCCACAAATTTATATTCTTAGTGCAAGATTTGAAATTTGATAAAGTATACCTGTTTTAAGTATTTGTCTGGTAGTACCAAACCAAAAAGTTACATGGTACTTGCTTTTATCATCTTTAGCTATGATCTAGAAAGGGGATTTTGGCCAGACACTGACTGGACGACACTGGACTACATGACTTAGTTCATAGTGGTTGACAAAACATCTCTGGGAGGATTCCAGTTCAGGGTATCAGTGAAGTTAAATAAATAAAAAAGAAACTAGTTCAGGCTAGTGAAAATTTCCTACCTTAAGTACTAAAGAAATCAAAACTAACACTGGAGATCAATTGATTTTCACTGAGTAAAGAAAAGTGTTAACAACATGGTTGAAGTTTGATCCGATCTGACTATTGGAGTGGAGTTGGAAAATAGACCAATATACTGCAGATGTTGGGCGTTAGAAACAAAACCAGAAAACATTGCTGGCAAATGTTGGTCTGGCATCGGAGGAGAGAGAAATGAAGTTAACAGAAAAATTCTGAAGTGCTAAATTGCCAGATACTCATCTGAAATAACTGGAGCTGTTCAAAATCTACCACATTCTCCTAGCTGAAGTGAGAATGTGCAAAGATAAACAGGAAGGCAGACTAGTTACAGAACTGAGCAACATATATAGGCAAGCCTCAGGTGACTAACCCGAACTATTTAAAGGAAACTGCAATTTCCCTTCTAAGTGGAGGAGGAGTGTAAAGGTCTAACATAGGAGCAAAGTAGGTCAAACACTAACATTTTACAAAAATACAAGTGACAATAAATGATTATTCTACTATAGAGTTTGAAGGAAACTTTGTGCATCTGTTTTACAGAAAGTCAACTTGGGACAACAGTTCAGACACTTGGAAGCAAGAACTACTGTTGTGGGGAAAACTGGCCAGTACTATCCAGGAGCTCAAACTTTCAAAGAATGGGAAGGTGCCCAAATCATGATGCACCTTAAAGGTAACAAGGTATGACTTATCAGCTGCTCTTTGGCATGGGTTGGAAGTTGCTGCACTGCACTTTCAAAATGCAATCACTACAAAAATGGAGGAAAGATCTTTTGAGTTGTCAGTTGTGTCTTTAATGATCATTTATTGTGCATTGTCACCCATTGTCGAACAGCTCAACTGCACTGTCCATTACATTCCAATATTGCAAGGTATTAAGCATTGACTGCAGTGTGACCAGTTTTATGATAGCAATGTATGGTTCATTTAATGATCAATAATCAGAGTCATTAACAAATGAAAGTCTCAAATGTGGACCTATCCTTTATGCTGTCAGATACTAACTGGCCGCTATCAAGAGCTCAGTGTTCAAAATTCCAATTCACTTTGATAGGTGGCAGTTCTGAAGATCTGATCAGCTTAAGGTTAGCAAATTTTGAATAGATGCATGGTTTAAATGGTTCTTTTAACAAGAGAACATAAACGGTTTTTAAAAGGTACACCTCCAGTGATTGACCTCAGGCAAACATGAGAAAAACAACTTTATCAAGTCAGGTCTTACTTATCCAGTCTTGCCATTAGCTGGCAATACAAGTGATGTGTTCTTTCCTTCAAATGCCTTTGCAGCATAACTCAAGGAACTGTAGTTTCAGACACAATAGGGATGTTTATTCACCTTGCAGATTTCAGTGTAAACTAGGTGAATTCACAAGTTTGGCCTTGGGATTAAATGGAAGATACGATTTCACACATTTATTCTTAAGAACAGAACATTACAGCACAGGAACAGGCCCGTCAGCCCTCCAAACTTGCAGAGATCCAGATCCTCTATCTAAACTCCCACCAATTTTCTAATATTGTATCGCTCTGCTTCCTGCCCTACCCATCTCTAGATGGGTTTTAAATGACCCATTCCTATACCTCCACCAGCAATACATTCCAGGCATCCATCATGCCCTGCGTGAAGAACTTTCCATGCATATCTCCACTAAGTTTACCCTCACTTTGAACTTGTGACCCTGGTAATTGAGTCCTTCACTCTGGGAAACAGCTTCTTGCTATCCACCGTGACTACATGATTTTGTAGACCAGTCAGGATACCCCCTGCCCCAAAACTGAACTCCACCTGCTATTTCCCTGCCCAACTCTCCCCATCTATATTCTGCTGTATTCTGACAGTCCCCTTGGTCTTTGTCATCTGCAAAACTTGACACCTACGCCTTCCTCCAAATCATATACATAACAGGGGCATAGCACAAATCCCTGTGGAACAGAGGGGAAGGGTGACGACTGCAGATCAGAGTTAGGAGTGGTGCTGGAAAAGCGGTAGGTCAGACAGCATGAAGGGCTTATGCCTGACCTGTGCTTTTAGCACCACACTTGTGACCAGTGGTGGTCCACAGGGACAAGTCTCCATTTGAGAAGCTCCCTTCCACTACTGTCTCCTGTTGCCCAACCAGTTCTCCATCTAGCTAGAACACTCTGGATCTAATGCAACTTCACTTTCTCCATCAGCCTACCATAGGGAACCTGATCAAATGCCTTACTGAAGTCCATTTATTACATCTACATCTTTCCTCAATCAGCTTTGTTACCTCTTCAAAAGAATTCTATTACAGTTGTAAGACATTGCCTTCCCAGCACAAAACACTTGCCTATCACTGATAAGCCCATTTTCTTCCAAATGGGTATATCCTAACCTCAATCTTCAAGATCTTTCCTACCACTGTCAAGTTCAGAGGTCTGAAGTTAGATTATCCCCACTATCAAGGGGACAAGCTTTGTAGTTCTCTAGCCCTCTGGGACCACTGGGGTTCAAAGACACTAAAGATATATGTTAAGGCCCCAGCTATTTCTGGTCACTTCCCTCAGAACCAGAGATAGATCCCATCTGGACCCAAAGACTTTTCCACCCGGATGCTTTTTAGAATACTTAAAAAGCATCCTTATGCTGACTTGACCTAGAGTAAAAAGATCTATCCCTAACCCCAACTTCCACCATGTCCCTCTCCTCAGTGAATACTGATGCAAAGTACTCTAGAATCTCATCCACCGACTCCACACCTTTCCTTTGTCCTTGAATGGGCCAATCTTTATTCCTTTACAGGCTTGGTTTTCCTTAACCTTGCTCACCAAAAGGATCTCATGTCCCCTTTTTACCTCAATTCCTCATTTCAGACTAGTCCTACATTCAAGATTCAAAGCTTCATCTGCCTTCAGTCACTTCAGCCTTATGTATACATCTTGTTCATTAGCTAGTCTAAATTTCACCTGTTTGTGGTTCCTAATCTTTCCATCTCTATATCTCAATTTCACAGGAAAACATGGTGAATGCTAATGAGCCTCCAAAAAGACTCAAATTTGGGTTTCCCTTCTATAGCTGCTCCCAGCCTACATTCACTAGCTCTTGCTGAATTTTGCAATAGTTAGCCTTCCAATTTAGTACTCTTCCTTTTGGACCACTTTATCTGAGTATCCTAAATGTTATGGAATGCAATCACTCTTCCAAGTCCCTAGAACCTCAGCCACCTGGCCAGGCACATTTCCCAACACAGGTCTAATGTGGCCCCTTTGAGTTGGGTACTCAAACTGCTAGAAAACTCCTGGATGCTCCTACAAATTTGTTCTATCCATACCCCAACAGTATGTGAACCCAGTCAGTCAATGTTACAAAAATTAAAATTTCCTATAGTGACCCTATTGCTCCTACATCTAGGATCTCTATATTTGTACCTCTCCGTTTGGAGGTCTGGAGTACAGCCCCCAACAGTTACTGCACCCTTCCTATTTGAGCTCTGCCCATATTGCCTCACTGCTAGAGTCTCCATGCCCTCCTCCAGCACACGTGACATCCTCTGACCAGTAATTTAACTCCATCCCTTTTACCTCCCTCTATCCTGCCTGAAGCATCCATATCCTGGAATATTTAGTTGATCATTCCCTTCCCTCAACCAAGTCTCTAATAGCAATATCACCCAGTTATGAAACCAAGCTCTAAGTTGATCTGCCTTACCTACTATACTTGCGTTAAAAACAAGTGCACCTCTGACCACCAGTCCCTCTGCATTCATCTTCTGCTCCCTGCCTATTCTTCCCCTTAGTCACACTGACTTATCTAGTCCCTTAGAGGCTTTAGTTACCAACTCTTTACTGTCTATTCACCACCTCATTGGGTTCGATCCCTCACCACATTAGTTTAAATGTTCCCAACAGTTAATAAGCTGTAGTGACTATTGTAATGAGTTGCAGTGCAAGCAATGACCAAAGTACAAACAAACCAGAGGCCATCATGCAGGCCATGAAGTAGTTATACACATCTTTAATTGATAAGCAAAAATTCAGGTTTATTGAATGTCTTCCAGGAGGATGTTTTTATCTGCTTGGTTTGTTTAGCTGGAGCAGTGAAAATAAATATGGAAAGCAAATGCTTTTAGATTGAGCCACTGAGGACTAACTTTGTTATGAATAACTTAAGCAAAATGCAAATGAGACATGATCATGCTCAGTGATAACATACAAACTAAATAGCTGAATTTGGACAGCAGTTTACGTTTTAGAATCAGCAACTTCACATAAAACACTTAATCTATTTAGTATTCTGTAAAGGGTTAGAGATTGGCGATCATTGTAATGTTTATTCAATCTCATTAATAGTATAATTAGAAACAATTTAAATTACAGCAGTATAAATAATTTCTGCAGTTACTTAAATACAGCACCAGGGTTTAGTCCAACAGGTCTACTTGAATAGACCTTTTAGGACACTGCTCCTTTGTCAGGTCCCTAGCTGACATGATCAGCACTCAAACCTTGTACTTTCAAGTAAAGTTGAACTAAAACCCTGGTGTTATTGTTAAACTTTGGCTACTGTAGTCCAACACTGGCATCTCCACATCATTGCAGTTACTGTTTTCCTAAAGGTACGACATTAAATCACATCAATGCAGTTACACTGCAAAATGCAGACTGGTAATGGCAAAGAACAATTCCTCACTAACTTAAACATTTGTTATTACACTTAATAGCAGACAAGCAATGTGGATTTGTAAAGGACATGTCACATCTGAAATTTGACTAAATTCTGATTGGCAATGGATGAAGCTAGTGCTGTGAATGTTGTAGGTTGGGATTTTCAGAAGTCCTCAGGAGGTGGTGAGGACTGCAGATGCTGGAGAAGCACAGCCAGTCTGGCAACAGGAGAGTTGATGTTTGGAGCATAATCTCATCAGGAAAGCATTTGAACATCACATGGCAGGTTGATGAGTAATTTAAATTTGCAATCAATTGGCCCTTGGCAATGTGGATTAGAGGTTGGGTGAAAGATAAACAATGAAACCATTGGTGGTAAAACCCATTTTGTTAATTAGTCTATAGGAAAGAAAATCTCTTCTACATCTGACTCCACACCATAGGTAATTAGTGACTTAACTGCCCTCTGGATAACTGGACAGGAAATAAATGCTAAATGCTGGCCTAGTGTGATTTGTTTACTTTATGACCAAAAAGGGATAGATACAGAAGGGAATATCAGATCCCAAGGATCTGTTTTTTCTGAGTTGCATCAAGATTGATAATATGGAGGGAAATGTAAATTCACACAAGTTACTGAGTTAGAAGTGAAGGGTGATGCTGAGCAATCTCAATGTGACACTAAAAAGTAGGCCAAATGGACAGAAACCTGGTAGATGTTGAACACCAAGGAGAGAGGTAATTAATCTTGAGAGAAGCAGCAAAGAGGAGACAATAGGATTCAGTAGTGTGACCTATGGTGTTGAAAGAGCACACAGACCCCAGGGTTGGTGTGCAATTGTTTGTGAAAACTGGCAACATGAAATAGTTATTGACTTACAGGATTCTTTGATCTATAAATAGGGGCATAGTGTTATAAAAGCAAAAAAGTGCAAGTGATGCTACACCTTTACAAATCATTGGTCAGACTGCATTTGGAGCATTATGTTCAGTTCTGCACACCTTAAAGATTGATGTTAAAGCCCTGGAGAGTGCTTAAAGCAGATTTACAGAATGACACCAAGAATGAAAGATTGTAGACAAAGGAAAGATTAGATAAAATTGGACTTAATTCTCCTTTGAACAAGGATTAAGAGGGACCTTTGAAAAATTGACATTTTGCTGTACAGAGAGATTGTGTTTCCACTAGCTCATCAACAAGAGGTCACAACATAGTTGGTGTGATAGGAGAAACTTAATTAGGATTTGGAATACACTTCAGTGGTGGAAGAGGATTTCCCTGGTTGTTGCAAGAGACCTGGATACATTTGAAAGTGAAGAATTTATAGGACTAGAGATAGGCTTTCAGAACAGGACTAGCTGGACAGCTCTTTTGGAAGCTAGCACAGACATTGGTTGAATGGCCTCCAGTATTGTAAAATTTTATGTTCCTTTAAGTAGACAGCAAGTGCAAAGCAGTTTTAATTTGTTCTTGCCCTCAACTGGGATTAAAAAAGTCATAACTTACCGCCCTATAATTTGAGAGTCACCAGTTTCAATGGTAAGCTGAGAGTTAATCGCCTCAAAGCTGGTATTTTCTAACAGCTTCATCTTGGTAAAGTTGACTTACTCCACTTCTGGGTCTGAGGAACGAGTGCAACACTTGACACTGTATCCAAAAGGGAGTGGGAAGAGACAATTGTCAAAATTAGCAAATTAAATTCACCAAGATGTGCAGATGAGCATGCAGATTATTGCAGACAGTTCATAGGCAAAGCCAGAGTCTGATGCTGCTGTAAAAATAATAGCAGCTTGTCCAGTTTTTCCCTCATCTTAGATCTGCAGCCCAGGCAGTGTGTTGACTAAACTGCACACCCTCTTGGGGCTTACTTTCTCTTCATAAAGTTCCAACATAACATTGTTATTCAATGGCTGAATATTCCATATGCCTTTGAAATCAAGTACTGCCATACAAGCTTCAGCTGGCATGGTCACAAGATCCATAACTGTCCAGGTCCTCTCACTGAACACCTTTACTTGTTAGCCCTCCAAGTACATTACTCCCTTTTACAAGTTGAAAACCATTTGACTAGTCCATTGGTGTCCTTCTACAGAGTTTTTGGCTCAATTTCATGTCACCCATTGATGACTTGATCATTCATGCCCCAAGTCCTGCAGAACCCACTGAGAGATGGTCATTGAAACATGGCTCTACCATCCAGCTTTTCATCTCATTCAACTTTAAAATCTAAATACCATTCTTCCCAAATACCACTTACCCGGTTTGGAGACCAATTTAAAACCACAAGGGTCAAGTGCTGGTTACCAAATGAGTTAGCTGGTCTTAGATTTCAGCTTATTTTACTGAAAAGTCTGTGCAGACCACAAATGCATTACTTGCTAGCAACACCCAGTTACCTCAATTCAATAAAGTCTGCCAAAATATTAATTCCCTTTAAATTCAAGGGAATTATTCCTGATCAAGCGGTCTACAAATGCAGGTGCATTGCCATTCAGAACAGATGGACCATGAGTCATCCCTGCAGAGGCCCAAAGTGGACATTGGGACAATCTCCCTTCAGCATTCTAATCAGTCTATCCTGACACCTATACTAGAACAAAGTGTTGCAACATGGCAATAAAGTTTAAATTGACCCTCAACAGGCTCAAGGCTGATTTACACTAGTGCTTATTTGTTTAGATTCTGAACAAAAGATCAATCTCTGCAACAAAATCCCAAATCTGGAGCCAAGGTACAGAGCTGAATACACAGTGTTGGAGATCGTGGTCTTTGAATCCAAACAGAAATGAACAACAGTTCTAGCCAGTGCACAGCTGATTGTTCCATTGCACTAGCACTTTGAGTGAATCCCATCATTATCAGCTGAGAGATGTCATCAATCCTCAAAACTAAATATTTTAAGTAAAATTTCAAGATGGACTTGTACAAGCTCTTCCCAAATACAACCTACCCAGTTTGAAGAGACCAATTTAAAATGTACAAAACCACAAGGGCCAAGTGTCAGTTACCAGATGAGTTAGTTGAACCAAGTACTTGTTTTCTAGGCATATCCATTTGTTTTCATTTGCATGGAGCCAGTCTTGTCCTCAAGAGCCACACAATTTAACACTTGGGGGCAACTGAGGACAGACACAGTAGTGCATTCCTTGTATAAGAGTGGTGTTCTTCTACAACCTCCCTTAGAAAACTGCAGTTCAGAGACAAAATCACCACTTGTTCAATAGAAACTAAATTTAAAAAGTACCCACAATCTATAACCAATTCATGTTGACAAAACATCAAAATGCACTGCAACATTGTCAGTAAAGAAGAAACACCCTATACGACCCATGATTTGGAGATGCTGGTGTACAAAGTTAAAAATCACACCACCAGGTTATAGTCCAACAGGTTTAACTGGAAGCACACTAGCTTTCGGAGCGACGCTCCTTTATCACCTGATGGAGCGTTGCTCTGAAAGCTGGTGTGCTTCCAATTAAGCCTGTGACTATAACCTGGTGTTGTGAGATTTTTAACTTTATACCTACCCAGTTAAGCAGGAGGTAGGAATGTGCCTGTCCTCAAAACTAAAGTAAATGGTTGATGGAATTTGAAGAAAAATGGCTACAAGCTGAAGTGTTAACAGTCTCCTCTTGTAAAGTGGCTCAAAGCAAAGCATTGTCAACAGTGAAAATATTTCAATGTTGTTTTGTAGTTGAGAGCTAAGATGGATTCACATTTAGTAGTTTAAGTGTGAATCAAATCCCAACACTGCAGTTCACAGAACACTACATCTTTATGGCAAATAGGCCATTTTACACAGAGCTCAAGAGCAAGCCAGTGAGGCATAAATCTAGTTGAAAGTCAGTATGGCAGCTCATGGGTATTTACAAATTCTGCCTTGGTGGTTTTGGCTCAAGCACTTGCATGGAGTGCAAAAATCAGTTTTATCCAAGAGACCTTCAGATGGAGCTTGTAAACAGTGTAAGGACAGACATTTGGTCCCAACTACTTTCTCAAGTGATTTTTCACAGCAAAGTAATTGAAATTTCCATTCAGGATTATGAATTAAAAAGGTGTCCCATCAGAACCAATTGGAATGGCTTTAAACATGCCAATTGCAAGGATTAGAAATGCATTTCTACAGTAGAACAAAATGCTATAAACAACAAAAGGTCAGTCAGTCAATTTCAGAATATGGAACACATTGCTTAGTAATCAATTCCCAGATTTCCTATTCAACTAAGTGTTCTGATGCTTTCAGCCAGTGCAGCTGCTTGAAAATTTGATTCTTTGACAGCTTGTGAGTTAATGAAAATCAAAACAAGACTTTCAGATTTAAGTTTCAGGAATGAACAGCCTTCACTTAGTGATCTGCCCTTCCAGACAACTACTCATGAATTTGGATCTCAACTTTTGGAAATCTACCAGAGTTAATTCTCAGTTGCCCTGCTGCAAGCTGAGACTTAGCATCTCCAGTGACAAGTACACAAGCCACACTGATAGGAACATTTAGAAATACAAAGATTGAGCCTATAGATAAACCCCAGTGATCTTATTTTGACAAAATCCTTAAGTGACCAGTCAGAACAATACCAGAACCCACAAGGGTAGGATCACAAGAAATTCAGAAATTTTGATAGAAGTCACAAATTTGAGAGTTTGTGGGATGTGGTGTTACTGCCTGGACCAGCATTTGCTTGTTACTAGTTGGCCCTGAAGGTGGCAGTGAACTGTCTTGAACTGCCACAGTCCACACTGTAGGTTGGCCTAAAATGTCCTTAGGAGGACATGCCAGGATTTTGACAGACAAAAGAACGGTTTATAATTCCAAGTCAGGATACTGAGCAGCTCGGAAAACTCCCTGCTGCTCTTACCTTTTTAAGGGTTGGAAGAGTTTGCAATGTGCTGTTGAAAAAATCTTGTGAATTATTGCAGTTTACCTTGAAGGTAGTTAGTAGCAGTGTGTAGACATGGATGTGGTGCTAGTCAAACAGGCTGTATCTCCCCAAATGGTGTCAAGCTGTACCATTCAGCCAAGTGGGGAGCATTGCCTCATTCCTGACTTGTAGATTGTGGACAGGCTTTAGAAGTAGTGCCTTAACAGTATTCCTAGCCTCTGACTTACTTTGTAGAGACTGTTTGTGAAGCCCAATTGAGTTTCTATTCAATGATAACTCAGGATCTTGATAGTGGGGTTTCCAGTAATTTGATAAAAAATTATGGGCGGCACGGTGGCACAGTGGTTAGCACTGCTGCCGCACAGCGCCAGAGATCCGGGTTCAATTCCCAACTCAGGCGACTGACTGTGTGGAGTTTGCACATTCTCCCCGTGTCTGCGTGGGTTTCCTCTGGGTGCTCCGGTTTCCTCCCACATTCCAAAAGATGTGCAGGTCAGGTGAATTGGCCATTCTAAATTGCCCGTAGTGTTAGGTAAGGGGTAAATGTAGGGGTATGGGTGGGTTGCGCTTCGGCGGGGCGGTGTGGACTTGTTGGGCCGAAGGGCCTGTTTCCACAAAGTAATCTAATCTAAATGGGAATATCTCTGGACATTGATGCAATAGTCCAGTTTAACCCTTTAATGTCTTTGGGTAGAGACAAAGATGAATGTCAATGACCATCCACTGTAATTCACACTTCATTTTGACAGCCATTTGCCATCACTTCCCTGTTAAATCATCATTCTATCTTTTTCAAAAATGCTTTCTGGTCAGGTATGTCACACCTGCATTGTCTTTGGGAATCAGTCAGGAAATGGTCTGCATTATAATGCCTCAGGAATATGGCATTCTCAAAGGATGATCTCATCCTGCTATTGTACCTGGGGTAGCATGTGACTGAGTAATGGGAGTGGCCGGAGCATCTGCAAGCATGGCCAACCTACCTGCATAAAAAAGATGTTCTTTGTTCAGGGACTCACTCTGACCCAACTTTACATGTCTCCTAACTAGTACAAGTTTCAATAGCTTTTAACTGTTTGCACAAGTTGGTGTGTGAATTGTATCACGTGTAAAACCTTGTGAAAAGGGATGGTTGTTTGATTGTCTTTCAGAGCATAATGAATAAGAGCAGAAGTTAGGCTATTCATCTCTTTGAATGGTGGAGGTGACTCAATCATGGCTGATGAGCCCTGATCCTCAAGAACCTACTGGAGAATGGGGTTAAGAAACCAGTCTTAATATACTTAAGACCTGTCCTTCAGTCTTGAGAGAATGAATTCCACAGATCCACTATTCTGGTTGAAGTTTCTCCTTATTGCCATTTTTAATGGGTCTCCTCTTGACTCTAAGGAGTAAATCCTCAGGTCCTAATCTCTAGGAATGGAAGCATCTTGCCAACATCCACTGCAGGCTAATCAGTATAATGCTTTAATTAGATAGCCATCACCTCAATTCCAAGCTTAGTCCCAGAGTCCTCAAACATTCTTCACTGGTCGAATGAGAAACCTAACATTTCATGAGTCTCCTCTGAACCCACTCCAGGGCCAGTATGTGCTGCCTTAGCTTATAAGAAACCAAACTGCAAAATGTTTCAAGTGTTAAGGCTCTAAGGCTTTGAACAGACTACAAATACATCCCTGCTTTCATATTCAAGCCCTCATTGTATTTGTTATTTTAAATATTGACAACCTGTACATTTAGGTCATGAATCCTGGACTAGAGCTCCCAAGTCTCTTGGCACTTCAGACTTTTCAATCTTCTCCCTATTTAGGGAGAGTCCAGATTTAATCTTCCTACCAAGGTGCATGACACCACACTTCCTCAAACTGTACTCCATCTGCTACTTTTTGCCCACTACCAACTGTTCAAATCCTTCTGCATCCTCCCCAAATGCTATCTGCCCTCCATCTCTAAATGGAGATGGGATTGCCTGGAATTTGAAAATGTAACTTGCCACTGTCAGCCCAAGCCTTAATGTTGTCCAGATCTTTTATTTAGATATGGACTGCTGGAGTATGAGAATGCAGTGCTCAGAACAGGTGAACATCCACACTTCTGACCTGATGGAAGGTCCTTGAAGCTGAAAACATTTGGGCCCAGGACAGCTGAGAAACTCAGAACTGAGATAACAGATCTTTACTGATCTCCATGTGAGAAGTTTGCCTCCAACTAGAGTTTACCCCCAATAACCATTTAGGGCTGTGATGCCCTACTTGGCCAGCATTGATGTGACATGCTCAGTCTGAGGATGTTGGGAGCATAGTTGTTAAGTACTGCAATTTGCATGTTTCAACTTTTGGAAAGCTTGACAAAATGCTATGCAGTGGTTAGCAAAATTAGTACTCAGGATTTTTCCATTTACTCATTCATGGGATATACATGTCACTAGCTAGGCAAGTACTTGTTTCCCATCCAAAATTGTTTGGGGGCTGTTAAGAAGCATTCACATTGCTGTTGGTCTGGAGTTGGGCAAGCTAGATAAACTGAGGACAGAATACTTACTTCCCTATATCACAAGACCAGTTTTATTCCAATCAAGTAATGATAAACTTAATGTAGTTAACTACCTGCCAAAGTCAGATTTAAACTCAATTAGAACATAGCCTCCAGGAAGTGTTTTAACATGTAGATTTGCTTGCTGATCTAGGTTAATTTTCAGACATTGTAACTGTACTGGGTAACCTCTTCAGTGATCCTCTGGATCAAGCACTGAAGATTCCTGCTTTCTATTTATGTTACTTTGGGTTGGTGAGGTAGTTTCCTGGGGTGGAAAATGGGATCAAGTCATTCATCAATCTGTATGGAGTTTGCACATTCTCCCTGTGTCTGCATGAGTTTCCTCTGGGTGCTCCAATTTCCTCCTACACAGTCCTAAAATGTGCAGGTTAAGTGGATTGGCCTTGCTAAATTGCCTGTAGTGTCAGGTGAAGGGGTAAATGTAGGGGAATGGGTCTGGGTAGGTTGTTCTTTGGAGGGGTCAGTGTGGACTTATTGGGCTGAAGGGCCTGTTTCCACAATCTAATCTAAACACTGACTTGGACACCATTTGCCACCCCTGAGAAACAGGAAATTACATTACTACAGGAAATGACAACCCAAAGCAGCCCAAACAAATAGAAAGCAGGAATCAGCAGTTTTTCATCCAGAGGATCACTGACATTTTTTACATGTATAGTGACAAAACATCTGAAAATGATCCTTCCAGCTCAGTGATCAAACCTATATCCAGAACCTCTTAAAGAGAGGAGGAAGAGCCAGGAGACATGACATGTTGACAGATAGGATCAGGGTAAACCCCAAGGCTTTCTATAGGTATTTGAGTAAAAAGAATGACAAAAGATAGATTAGGGCCAATCAAGGATAGTAGTGGAGAGTTGTGGAGTCAGATAGGGGAAGCACTAAATGATTATTTTTCGACAGTATTCACTCTAGAAAACAACAATGTTGTTGAGAATACTGAGATATCGGCTACAAGACTAGGTGGGATTGAGGTTCACAAGGAAAAGATTAGAAATCCTGCAGAATGTGAAAATAGATAAGTCCCCTGGGCCAGATGGGATTTATCCTAGGAGCCTCTGGGAAGTCAGGATATTGCAGAGCTTTTGGCATTGATCTTTTAAATCATTGTCTATGGAATAGTGCCAGAAGACTAGAAAATAGTAAATGTGGTTCCCCTGTTCAAGAAGGAGTAGAGACAACCCTGGTAATTATAGACCAGTGAGCCTTACTTCAGTTGTTGGTAAAGTGTTGGAAAGGGTTATAAGAGATAGGATTTTGTTTTCTAGATTATAAATCCTATTAGGGATAGTCAGCATGGTTGTGAAAGGTAGGTGGTGCCTCACAAACCTAGAGTTCTTCGATGTGACCAAACAGGTAGACGAGTAAACCAGTTGATGTGGTGTATATGGATTTCAGCAAGGTGTTCAATAAGGTTCCCCACAGTAGGCTATTGCAGAGGAATGGGATTGTGGGAGATACCAGTTTGGATCAGCAATTGGCTTGCTGAAAGAAGACAGGGTGGTGGTTGATGGGAAGTGTTCATCCTGGAGTCCAGTTCCCAGTGGTGTACTGCAAGGGTCAGTGTTGGGTCCACTGCTGTCATTTTTATAAACTACTTGGATGAGGGTGCAGAAGGGTGGGTTAGTAAGTTTACAGATGGCACCAAGATCAGTGGAGTTGTGGATAGTGACGAAGGATGTTGTGGGTTACAGAGAGACATAGATAAGCTACAGAGCTGGGCTGAGAGGTGTCAAATGGAGTTTAATGCAGACAAGTGTGAGCTGATACACTTTGGTCAGAGTAACCAGAATGCAAAGTACTGGGCTAATGGCAAGATTCTTGGTAGTGTAGATGAGCAGAGAGATCTCGGTGTCCAGGTACACATCCTTGAAAGTTGCCACCCAGGTTGACAGGGTTGTTAAGGCATACAGTGTTTTAGCTTTTATTAATAGAGGGATCAAGTTCCAGAACTATGTTATGCTACAGCTGTACAAAACTCTGGTGCGGCCGCACTTGGTGTATTGTGTACAGTTCTGGTCACCAAATAAGGAGTGTGTGGAAGCTTTGGAAGGGGTGCAGGGGAGATTTACTAGGGTATTGCCTGGTATGGAGGGAAGGTCTTACCAGGAAAGGCAGAGGGACTGGAGGCTGTTTTCATTAGACAGAGGGTTGAGAGGTGACTTAGAGACATACAAGATAATCAGGGTTAGATAGGGTGGACAGGGAAAGCCTTTTCCCAAGTATGGTGACAGTGAGCACGAGGGGGCATAGCTTTAAAGTGAGGAGAGATAGATATAGGACAGATGTCAGAGGTAGTTTATTTACTCAGTAAGGAGGGTATGGAATGCTTTGCCTGCAATGGTAGTAGATTTGCCAGCTTTAAGTAGTCATTGGACAAGCATATGAACATACATGGAATAGTGTAGGTTAGATTGGCTTCAGATTGATATGACAGGTCAGCACAACATTTGAGGGCCAAAGAGCCTGTACTGTGCTGTAATGTTCTATGTTCTGAGCTATAAGTCTTAAAAAACACTAGGATTTTAACATGGATTAAGGAATAAAATACATGGGATTGGGTAATGTATAAAAGTATTTGAGGATTGTTCAACATGCAATGAGTAAAGAGACAGTATGCAGTCATTGCAAGCAATTCAGAAGGCCATAAAGGCAGACAAGCTGTGTGCAAGGCTGTGTACAGGAACAAAAATCTTGCTTCATTTGTAAACACTGGCAAGATTGTACTTTGAGTACAATGCTGTCTTAATTCCTCAGCCTAAGGGCAAGCATAGTTGCCACAAGAACAGCTGATGTTCAGACTGATTTCTTAAGCAGATAACTAGGCCTATATTCCCCTGAATTAGTGAATGAAAGGTACTCAAATTTACAAAATTTAAACAATAGCAGTACATTCAGAAACTTTGCCCTGGCTGTGGAATCAAGGGACAGTAAAAATAAAAGGCAAATCCATTCAAGACTGAGGGAGAAACCTGGTGAAACCTTTATTTCTAAATTAGAGAGCTTAACACTCAGACATCAAGCAAAGTAGACTGGTAGTTTTCTACTTTCTGTAGAAGTGATTCAGGAATAATCAGAACATGACATTAGTGTAAATAATCAGCACTTTAAAACCATTGGAAAAAAGAAATTGCTTTAATATACTAAACCAAGGTTCCACAGCTTTGGATAATATTACAAATTCTAGTCTCAATTCTTCTTCTTGTCTTAAGGGTACCCTTATGCAGAGTAGAATGAGTGCAGGTTCAGGAGTTTATGGTCCATTCTTGCTCTTATGCCCCTATATAAAGAATTGATATCTACGAGCTTGCTATCCACACATCCAGAAAAGTAGCTAAGAGGGTTACATTACTTGTAATTTCTTACTTGAAATTCAAAAGTCTTAAGTGGTTAGCACTGTTGTCTCAGCACCAGGGTCTAGGTTTGATTCCAACCTCAGGTGAGCAGAATTTGTGCATTCACCATGCCTGTATGGGTTTCCAGCAGGTGCTTTGGATTTTTTTAAAACTACAGCCCAAAAAGTGTTTAGTTAGGTCATTTGCCTACATTAAACTGCCCTGTAGTGTCCAAGAATGTTAATCTGCCTAGCCTACACAATCTTAACTGGAAGGTTTAGGGAAGGGGTCTGAGAGAGATGCTTGGAATCTGCACCAACCACATGAAATGGGCCAAATCATACATAACAGAAACAGGCCCTTCAGTAAACCAGTCAAGGCTGACAATCCCAAACTAAACTAGGACCACCATCCCTCCAAACCTTGACTATTCATGTATCCCATCCAAGTGGGAAACATTTCACATATCCACCACTTTGTACATGCAGTCCACATGCAAGCCTCCCTGCATAAAATATTTGCCCTTCATGCCTTTGAGTCATTCCTTTCACCTTAAAAAAGGTGCCTCAAGTCTGAAATTCCTTTATACATTGTAGGGATTCTATGATCACTCTGAAAAGGCAAAGCTTCAATAAAATTGAACAGATTAAACTTTAAAAACACTGCTACAATACAAAAGTTGTATTGTAGCAATCACAGGATATTGCTGAGACCCCAGAAAGAATTGAACAAGAGGTTAACTTCAGGTGGTGATGACCTGAACCAGTCCATGCTTGCAAAACCAAAACTTGTTATATGCAATTCTGGGATTGAGACTGTCCAGCTGGTACAGCCCAGAATGCACTATTGGGTACACTGACCACTAATTCTAGACAGCAAGAAGAAATTGCACACATGCTTGGGAAATGTAGTTTGGCAGTGTTCAACATTCTAACAGCCTGACATAACATCTGCAGCTTGGGATAAATATTTCCCAGGCACTACTTGTTGCTATTAAAATCATCCTGTCCAAAGAGTGACACTATTGAAACTCATGACACTAAGAATAGTGTTAATGAAATGTTAACTCACCTATTGTCTGCACCTTGGCTAAGCTGCAGAGTTTTTCCTTTCCATTTCAAGATCAAATTCCAACATCTTGTTTTTGTTTACAATGTCAGTAAGATTGAGACACTGTTTATATCCACTTACAACAGCAGCTGCTTGAGCAGCCAGTCACTACCTGACTGCGATTCTTAATCCATACACACCCAATGGAGGGGCAAAGAGTCACTTTCAAACATCCCTTCCCTCCACTACCCCAACCAACAACTCCTAGTGCTCCACCACAAAAACCATCCCCATACTACCCCACGAGTGTTTCCCCACATTTTGTTTTTGGGACTTCCTTCACAAAAGACTTCCAGTGCGGCCCCAACACTTGCCCCACCCAAACAAATATCCCCCAGTGGAGCCCCATATTCGTGCACCCCACAAATACACCCAGGGGGGCCTTGAGATCTTGCCACCCCTCCTAATGTTACCCCATACCCTCGACCCCCACTTCCTTTACAAGGACGCCCCCCATACCTTCACAAGGCGGCGAGGGCTCCCACATTTTTACCCTTCCTCACAAACCTTCCCCCCCCACCCCCCAATCCCATTGTTCCACTAACTCCCCCTTCCCCCAGCAGTTGGTGGTGACAGAGCCTGGTTCCCCCTCCCCCCGGCACCTCCAGCAGGGCTCTGGGGAGAGGGGGTACCCCTTACCTGGCGGACCCGAAGGGTTGGTTATGTCCGGCCCCGATTGGTCCGGCGCTCCTCACCGAGGCCTCTCTCTCCCTCTCTCTCTCTAACGCTGGCTCTCTTCAGACGGAGGCGGGTCGACTAAACACGGAGTCTCTGTCGCTGCTGCTACTGGTGTCTAAGGCGGTGGCCGCCGCTCTCGAGGTGAGGAAACGCCGCGTGTGGGAGGCGAGCGATCGCGGGGCGCGGCGGCATGAAGAGGCCGGGCAGCGGGGACCGGGAACGGCCTGGGGAACCATCACAGCCCGAGCTTCCACACACACACACGGCACGATCAGCGAACCCGACTCCAAGTAACCCTCCGCCTGCGGTGAAAGAAAATATTTATCAACAAAACACACGCGACCCTCCCATCGACGAGCGGCCGCTTCAAAACCCAAAACAACCGTCCGTGCCTTTTAAAGGCAGCTCCTTGCCACCCCCCCCCAACCAACGCTGTCCTCTTCGCCTATTGGTCGCATGGGACTGGGCCCACCTTCTAGCCCAAAGGGGATTGGGTGAGACTCAGGTCCGTTAAGGCGTGCCCGGCCGTTATTGGTCAAGATTCCCGTCAATCATAGGAGGTGAGGCGAACGTTGGAGCTGCGCCTTTGAATCGCAGCCCGCGCCGTGACCGTTAGCCTCACCCACTGATGGCGCTACCTGCATCCCTCGTTCCCATTGGCTGCCGGCCCAAGAACCCGCCTCACTTCTCCTTGATGGATTTGCATTCCCCCTGCCGATTGGCTAGAAGCGCCGTCAGTTATACATATTCTAACAGGAGGGGCGGGTTTTAACAAACAAAGGAGTAACAGGAGGCCGCTCTGCCCTTCGAACCAATCCTCTCTTCTTGATGACGCTGTGCAATGAGAACGACCTGTATCTCAACTTAGCAAAACTAAAGAGCTTATCACTGCCTTCAGAAAGAAAGATTAGATTCCCTAAAATATGGAAACAGGGACTTCAGCCCAATATGTCCACATCAATCCTCCGAAGAGTAACCCACCCAGACCCATTCCCCTATCCTATATTTACCACTGACTAATGCATCTAAGACTATGGGCAATTTAGCATAGCTAATTCACCTTAACCTGCACATCTTTGGATTCTGGGAGGAAACCGGAGCACCCGGAGGAAACCCATGCAGACACGGGGAGAATGTGCAAACTCCACACAGGAGGACAACTTGCCCCCATCTACATAAAAATGGAGCGGAGGTTGAGAGGATGGAAAGCATCAAATCCCTTGGTGTGACAATAACCGACACGACCTGCCCTGGACTTCCCAGGTAGATCTGACAGTCAAGAATGCGCAACAATGCCTCTTCTTCCTCAGATAATTGAGGAAATGCAGCAGGTCCATAAGGATCCTCAACAACTTTGCTACATTCTTGTCCCCACTTCCTTCACAAAAACAACTGAAAGCATACAGTCCGGGTGCATAATGGCCTAGTGTGGGAGCAACTGCCTTGCCCAGGACCATAAGAAACTGCAGAAAGTGGTGTTCACAGCCCAGACCATCACGGAAGCCAACCTTCCATCCACGGCTTGCTGCTGCAGATAGGCTGCCAACATCATCAAAAACCCCTCCCACCCTAGTAATGATCTCCTACAACCAATTCTGTTAGGCAGACGATACAGAAGCTTGAACACACAGCAAGTTCAGGAACAGCTTTTTCCTGGCTGTTATTAGACTAATGAATGGACTCTTGCTGGTCTTGCTACCGCTGATCTCATCTAGTACATGCCCTGTGCAATATAACCTGTATGCCTCTGTTTAAGAATTTTTGATCGGTGCATCCTTGCTTAGTATGATCCTTTTGTACTGCTCATAAACAAATCTTTTCACTGTACCTTGGTACGCGTGACAATAAATCAATCAATCAGTCTATTCAATAAGCAGACGTTAGCCTAAATTGTATTATCACTAGACTACTAATTCAGGCACACAGGCAATGTCTGGGTCTTCAAGCTGAATCAGATGGTGAAGTTTGAGTACAATAAAAATCTGGAATTAAGAGTCTCATGATGACCATTGTTGATTGTTGGAAAGACACCTCATGTTCACTAATATGCATTAGAGAAGGAAACAGCCTCCTCACCTGTTCTGACCTGCAAATGATACAAGACCCACTGCAGTGTGATTGACATTTAACTGCTCCCGAGGCAATCAGGAATGGGCAATAAATGATGGCCTAACTAGCGACGCCCACATTCCATAAATTAATGAAAAAATATTCAGCCCCTCAAACCCACTCATCATTTCATGAAGGACATATGCGGCATAGGAGTAAACTACCTCATAGAGTCATAGAGATGTACAGCACGGAAACAGACTCTTCGGTCCAACTCGTCCATGCCGACCATTTTTCCATCCCAACCCAATCAATCCCACCTGCCAGCACCTGGCCCATATCCCTCCAAACCCTTCCTATTCATATACTCATCCAAATGCCTTTTTAATGTTGCAATTGTACTAGTATCCACCACTTCCTCTGGCAGCTCATTCCATAAACGTACCACCCTCTGTGTGAAAACGTTGTCCCTTGGGTCTCTTTTATTTCTTTCCCTTCTCACCCTAAACGTATGACCTCTAGTTCTGGACTCCCCCACCCCAGGGAAGAGACTTTGTCTACTTAACATATCCATGCCCCTCATAATTTTGTATACCCCTATAAGGTCACTCCTCAGCCTCCGACGCTCCAGGGAAAACAGCCCCAGCCTATTCAACCTTTCCCTATACATCAAATCCTCCAACCCTGGCAACATCCTTGTAAATCTTTTCTGAACCCTTTCAAGTTTCACAAGATCCTTTCGGTAGGAATGAGACCAAAATTGCACGCAATATTCCAAAAGTGGCTTAACCAGTGTCCTGTACAGCCGCAACATGACCTCCCAACTCCAGTACTCAATACTCTGACCAACAAAGGAAAGCATACCAAATGCCTTCTTCACTATCCTATCTACCTGTGACTCCATTTTCAAGGAGCTATGAACCTGCACTCCAAGGTCTCTTTGTTCAGCAAAGCTCCCTAGGACCTTACCATTAAGTGTATAAATCCTTCTAAGATTTGCTTTCCCAAAATGCAGCACCTCGCATTTATCTAAATTAACTCCGTCTGCCACTCCTCGCCCATTGGCCCATCTGATCAAGATCCCATTGTAATCTGAGGTAACCTTCTTCGCTGTCCACTCCACCTCGAATTTTGGTGTCATCTGCAAACTTACTAACTATACCTCTTATGCTCACATCCAAATCATTTATATAAATGACGAAAGGTAGAGGACCCAGCACCAATCCTTATGGCACTCCATTGGTCACAGGCCTCCAGTCTGAAAACAACCCTCCACCACCACTTTTGAGCCAGTTCTGTATCCAAATGGCTAGTTCTTCCTGTATTCCATGAGATCTAACCTTGCTAACCAGTCTCCAATGGGGAACCTTGTCGAATTCCTTATTGAAGTCCATATAGTTCACGTCCACTGCTCTGCCCTCATCAATCCTCTTTGTTACTTTTTCAAAAAACTCCAGTGCTACATGTTATTTATGAATAACTCGATATGCCAAATGGAGAAATGGTGCAAAAGGTAGGATTTCAGATCCTTGGGACATTGGACCCAGCTCTGGAGACATAGGACATGTACAAGCTAAACAGATTGCACCTAATGAGGACCAGAACTGATGTCCTTGATGGAGTATTTGCTCAAGCAGTTGGAGAGGGTATAAACTAAAATGGCCGGGGGAATAGGAACCTATACAGGGAGATAGAAGAGAGGGAAATGAGGGGCAAAAACAAATGACATATTGGGAAATAGGAAAAGTGATAGGCAAAGAATTCAAGGGCAAGGATCAATCAAAATAATTGCATGGGACTAAGAATATTAAAAGGATATGCCTTAAGGTATTGTGTGTTAGTGATAGGAGCATTTGCAATAAAGCGGATGAATTAATTGGGCAAACGGATATGATGACATTGGGATTGCAGACATGTGGCTACACATTGATGCGGGAATGGGAACTGAATATCCAGAGATATTTAGTTTGTAGGGAGGACAGACAAAAAGGAGAAGAAAGTGGGGTTCTTTTCTCAGGGGTGTATTATTGGTTAAAGAGTCCTTATCACAGTTGTGAGGAAGGAAATTAGGAGAAAGTGAGGACTGCAGATGCTGGAGATCAGAGTCGAGAGTGTGCTGCTGGAAAAGCACAGCAGGTCAGGCAGCATCAGAAGAGCAGGAGAATCGACATTTCAAGCATAAGCCTGATGAAGGGCTTATGCCCGAAACGTCGAATCTCCTGCTCCTCAGATGCTGCCTGACCTGCTGTGCTTTTCCAGCGCCACACTCTCGATGAGGAAGGATGTTAGGTCTGGTGAAGTGGAGTCTACATGGGTAGAGCTGAGAAACACCAAGGTGCAGAAAATGATCGTGAGGGTTGTCTGTTAAACCCCAAACAGGAGAAGGCATTAAACAAGAAATTAAAGCCACAAGTAACAAAGCTACAGTTGTAATTATGGGCGACTTTATATTATATTTTGTTGAATAAATCATATCAATAACAATATCACAAGGAGGAATTCCTACAGTGTGTATGAAAATAATTGGCAGTTTAGCTATGCAAAGCCTGGGGGGGTGGGAACAGTGACCATAATTTGATAGAACTTTTCATTAAGTGGAGAATGAAATAGTTGATTCTGAGATTTGGCTCCTGAATATAAATAAAGGAAACTATATATGCTATGAGGTGCGATTAGGATATGATCAATTGGGGAAAGTTATTCAAGGGGATGCTAGTGGATAGGTAGTGGCAAACATTTAAAGAGTGCATGGAGCTGTGTGTAAGGATACTAGTGAGAGATGGTCATGTTGTTTTGTGGCTACTTGATGTTCATGAACTTTCACTAGTATTCTTACATACAAATAAGGAAGGACACCACTTCGACTGGAACAACACATCCATCCTAGCCAAACAGAGACTTGCACAAGAACTCTGAAGGTTGATAGGTCTGAAGGTTGATAAGTCCCCGGGGCCTGATGGTCTACATCCCATGGTACTGAAGGTGGTGGCTTGAGAAATCGTGGATGGGTTGGTGATTATTTTCCAGAGTTCGATAGATTCAGGATCAGTTCCTGCGGAATGGAGGGTGGCTAATGTTATACCTCTTTTTAAGAAAGGTGGGAGAGAGAAAGCAGGAAATTATAGACCAGTTAGTCTGACCTCAGTGGTGGGAAAGATGCTGGAGTCTATTATAAAGGATGAAATTAGGACACATCTGGATAGTAGTAACAGGATTGGTCAGAGTCAGCATGGATTTATGAAAAGGAAATCATGCTTGACTAATCTTCTTGAATTTTTTGAGCATGTAACTCTGAAGATGGACGAGGGAGATCCAGTAGATGTAGTACCTGGACTTTCAGAAAGCTTTTGAAAAAGTCCCACACAGGAGGTTAGTGAGTAAAATTACGGCGCATTTTTTGGGGGGCAAAGTACTAGATTGGATTGAAAATTGGTTGGCTAATAGGAAACAAAGGGTAGTGATAAACGGCTCCATTTCGGAATGGCAGGCAGTGACCAGTGGAGTACCGCAGGGATC
>NC_057714.1:122170738-122190863 GCF_004010195.1 Chiloscyllium plagiosum | reverse complement strand
ATTGGACACTCTGGAGGCAGGAAACATGTTTCTGCTGATGGGTGAGTGCCGAACCAGAGGACACAGCTTAAAAATACAGGGTAGACCATTTAGGACAGAGATGAGGAGAAACTTCTTCACCCAGAGAGTGGTGGCTGTTTGGAATGGTCTGCCCCAGAGGGCAGTGGAGGCCCAGTCTCTGGATTCATTTAAGAAAGAGTTGGATAGAGATCTCAAGGATTGTGGAATCAAGGGTTATGGAGATAAGGCAGGAACAGGATACTGATTAAGGATGATCACCCATGATCATATTGAATGGTGGTGCAGGCTCGAAGGGCAGAATGGCCTACTCCTGCACCTTTTGTATATTGTCTAACTCCTAGAAGCATGGCATTCCAACTCTATCAAAACACATCGAGTTAGACCCCATCTATCACCCCTGAGAAAAGAACAGGAAATGACATCACCAACCCAAAGAAGCCCAAACATATAAATAGAAAGCAGGAATCATTAGCAGTGCTTCGCCCGGAGGCCCACTGAAGATGTTACTTAGGAGGGTGACGGAACGCCTGGAAATGAACCTTCCAGGTCAGTGAGCAAACCTACATCCAGAATCTCAACTTGAGCTACAAATCTTCTCAAAACTCACTAATCCTACATAAGTAATTAAACAGCATTGGGGGTAGTGTGCTGACATGTATAGAAAATGGGTTGGCAGACAGGAAAGAAAGATTAGGAATAAGTGTGACTTTTTGCAAGTCGCAGCCAGAGACTATTCGGATACCATAGGATCAGTATTTAGACCTTCACTTTTCACAATATATATTAATGATTTAGGTGAGGGAACTAAATGAAATATCTCCAAGCTTGCAGACAGCACAAAGCTGATTGGGAGAGTGAGCTGTAAGGAGGATGCAGAGATGCTGTAGTGTGAATTGGCCAAGTTGAGTGACTGGGTAAATGCATGACAGATGTGGAACAATGTGGATAAATGTCAGATTATCCACTTTGGTAGCAAAAACAGGCAGGTAGATTATTATCTGAATGGTAATACTTTGGGAAAGGGGAATGAGCAACAAGACCTGGATGTCCCTGTCAACCTGCTGTTGAATATGAGTGTGCAGGTGCAGCAGGAGGTGAAGAAGGCATGTGGTATATTTAACAGGATTAGACAGCATAATTGCAGGAAGGATATTTCCAATAACTGGGGTATGAAGAACCAGGGGTCATAGTCTAAGGAAATGGGGCAGGCCATTTAGGACTGAGATGAAGAAATGTTCTTTCACCCAAAAACTGTGAGCCTGTGGAATTCTCTGCCATAAGAAGTGGTTGAAGCCGAAACATTGAATCTTTTCAAACAATAATAAGATACAGTTCTTCGGGTAAAGGGATCAAAGGGTATGGGGAGAAAGCAGGAAGAGGGTGCTGATTTGGATGATCAGTCAGGATTATATTGAATGGCAAATGAGGCTCGAAGGCTCAAACGGCCTACTCTTCCTATTTTCTATGTTTCTAGTAGTAAAAATAGTTTTAATATTTAACAGTTTCAAACAGGCTTGTTAAAATGTGAAAACTTCCTACATTCATACAATGTTTATTTTATTTTATCATGATCTATTTGTGAAAACTAACTGCTTAAACGTTATTCTTTCATAGGTTGTGGGTGTTGCTGGTTAGGCAATCCTAATTTGATCCCCATCCCTAATTACCTTTGAGAAGGTGATGGGAAGCTGCTATCCTGACTATTGTCAGAATTTAAGGTGGGACCCACAATGCCGTTTGGGAGTCAGTTCCAGAAGTTTGACCCAGTGACATAGAAGGAACAGTGATACATTTCCAAGTCAGGATGGAGCAAGCGTCTGCTGCCCTTATACCTCGAGGTATTGGAGGTTGTTGGTTTGGAAGGAGCTTTCAAAGGAGGCTTGTTACTTTCCTGTAGTGCACCTTGCATTGTTGTCAATTATCACGCCAGCTGAGGATGACGTACACTCAATGACACGAGTTTCTCCCAAGGGTCTTTATTGGAGCAAACAAACCAATTCTCGATCTGCTGGTTTTTAGACATGTGGGGCAGAATGTCCCATATACAAAAGTTACTTCCTTCTCTTTCCTTTATTTCCACCACTCTGCCTGACCATCATTATGGTCATTGTGGTGGAAGCTTCAAGTTTGAAGAGTGTGGTGCTGGAAAAGCACAGCCAGACAGCCAGCATCTGAGGAGCAGGAGAATCAACATTTCGGGCATAAGCTCTTCATAAGGAATGATGAAGGTCTTCTGCCCAAAATGTCGATTCTCCTGCTCCTCAGATTCTGCCTGACTGGTTGTGCTTTTCCAGCATCCCACTCTTCGACTCTGACCTCCAGCATCTGCAGTCCTCACTTTCCCCCTGCAGCTTCAAGTTGTCACCCTTTTGAAATTTCTAAACTAATTTGGCAGGGGGCTGGGATATAGAGTTGAGGTACAGTGGGGTGATAAACAGACAAAGAAAGAAGAAAAAGCAAGTCAGATTGTAAGGCAGGGCATATATAGTCAAGGGCACAAGGGCACAGGCAAGGCACGATATAAATACAACACATTTGGAAGAAGAGTCACATTGGATTTGGCATGTTAATTCTGTTTCTCCCTCCACAGATGCTGCCAAACCTGCTGAGTTTCTTCAGCACTTCCTGTTTTTATTTTAAAGATTTGAAAGGGACCTGAAGGGCAACGTTTTCATGCATAGGTGGTATGTGTGTGGATTGAGCTGTTAGAGGAAGTGATAGAAGCTGGTACAATTACAACATTTAAAAGGCATCTGGATGGGTATATGAATAGGGAGGGTTTGGAGGGATATGGGCCAATGCTGGCAAATGGGACTAGTTTTTTTAGGCTATCTGGTCGGCAAGGACAAGTTGGACTGAAGGGTCTGTTTCCGTGCTGTACATCTCTATGACTCTTAACTCCTGCATCCACAAGGGTTTTTCTTTAGTGTCTGCGGAAAAAAGTATTAGAAACACTGCAGAAATGTGAAATGCTAATTAGCTCACTTCAAATTTGGTTTCAAAATGTGAGGAAGTGGTAGGCTGAGAATTTGCACAGTTCTGTGGATTAACAAGTGAAGCAATTACTCATTTCTCTCACATTGGAGGAAGTGTGTGGATTGTCATGTGTTTTCAGCTTAAGACAACAGGAAATTCATAAGATCATTGACCACTGTGATGACAAAATATAGACCAGAAAGATTGTGATCACAACACAGAAAGGAACGCATTTGGCCAATCAGAAACTTATAATGAAAAGACAAATTGTTCAGCACATCCTTCCCTTTCTGTTCCATTCTGACCCCTCACTTTACGTTTGTCCTCTCTTTCCTCCCAGTTTCCCTCATTGTCCTTTTCTTTACCAATCAGTGATAGCAGGGTCAGTGACTGGCTCACATTGACTCACCCCTGCCTTTCAAACAAAAAGTTGTCTTCACAAAACTGAGCCATAAAAACACTTAAAATATTTAGAAAAGTTCAGTGCAGGCCCACCATTTCTGTACTGACCATGTTGCCATTCTAAACTAGTCCCATCTGCCAGCACATGGTCCATATCCCTCTGTTCCTTGTCTGTTCATATGTCTGTCTAAATGCATCTTAAACTTTGTTATTGAATCTGCTACCAGATGGCAGCCTCAATGTAAAAATACATGCCTGCACATCTCCTTTAAATTCCCCCCCTATCATCTTAAACACACATCTCCTATGTTTTAACATTTCCATCCTGGGAAAAAGACTCCCACTATCCACCATATCCATGTTGTTCCCATCCTATCAATGCTGCTCGTACTTTCATAAAGAATGGAATACTGACAGTATGGAAACAGGCCATTCAGCCCAATAAACCCACACTGAGTCTCTGAACAGCATCCCACCCAGACTCACCCCCTACCCTATCCCTTGTAACCCTGCATTTCCTATGGCTGAATCACCTAATCTGCACATCTTTGGACTATGGAAGGAAACTGAAGTACCTGGAGGAAACCCACACGGGTACAGGGAAAATGTGCAAACGCCAGACAGACAGATGCCCAAGGGTGGAATTGAACCCAGGTCCTTGGTGCTGTGAGGCAGTAGGGCTAACCACTGAGCCTCCTGCTGCCTTGTGAAGGATGTGTTAGCATTGCAGGGGGTCCAGAGGAGGTTTAAAAGAGTAATTCAGCAATGAAGAGCTTACAGAGTACAAAGTATATCAGATGGTGGTGGAGTAGGTGGGCTGAGCCCGGAGCTCATCTGCTCCTGTCGGCTTTTTTCCTCTTTGTTTCCTCTTTTCTCTCTGGCTTTTTTCTTTTCCTTTTTTCCTTTGTTTCCTTTTATTCTGGTCTGGAGACTGGCGGGTAAGGGAGGAGGCCTTTGTCAGCGGTGGCAACACCAGGACAAACTGGATGTGGCTCTACCCCAGCCTGGCCTATCCTGGCAAGCAAGGAGCAGGTCTCAGGATGACTCCACTGGCATGCAATTGCAGGCTAGGCTGAGGCTCCGAGTCCACAGATGGGCCCGGGTGCTTGAAGGAGGAGAGGCAGCGGCTTTGACACAGCATGGTGGTATCCTGGTGTGGCAGTCTTGTTCCTGCAGGGTGGTCTTAACCCAGCCTGGAGGTCTCTTCTCGTCTGAAGCTCTTTTCATCTTTAGCTTTCAGGTATTCCTGCAGCCTGGCAGATGATCTCATTTTCCTATATCTTCAGGATATTCCATCATTCCTTTATCAGCTTTCTCCAAGTCTGGGAGCTGTTAACTGAACTGTGATGGACGTTGTCTTAATTTTACTTTTTATTTATTGTTATGTATGTCTTCTGTCACTGATGGAGGCACAATGGTGGGGTGAACTTTTCATCGTATTTTTCATGTAAACGTACATGTGACAATAAATTTCTATTCTATTCAATCCATATGAGGAGCGGTGAGGACTCTGAATCTGTACTCAATGTAGTTTAGAAGGATGAGGAGGAATCTGATTGGAACTTACAGAATACTGAGAGTACTGATAGAGTGAACATGGAGAAAATATATCCACTAGGACCTGAGGGCACAGCCCCAGAGTGAAGAGATGGCCCTTTAGAACTGAGATGAAAAGGAACGTCTTCAGCCAGAGGGTGGTGAATATGTGGAACCCCTTGCCGCAGAGGGCTTTGGAGGCCATGTCATTGAGTGTATTTAAGAGAGAGATAGATAGGTGCTTGATTAGTGAGGGGATCATGGGTTATGAGGAAAAGGCAGGATAATGGTGTTGAGAAACATTTCAGCTGTGATCAAATGACAGACCAGACTTGATGGGCCAGAGGTCAGATCAGTTTTCCTTCCTGTGAATCCAAGGAAAACGATTGGACCAGTCGGAGTTCCAGGCTGTGCACTCAGAACATGCGCAGATCAATTGGCAGAGGTCTCCTCGGACATCTTCAATCTCTCCCTGAAACAATCCCTGCCTATTTCAAGAGGGTCAACATCATCCCTGTGCCTAAGAAGGCTCATGCAGCAAGTCTCAATGACTACCGCCCAGTGGCCCTAACCTCGGTGGTCATGAAGTGCTCTGAAAGGCTGGTCATGGCATTAATCTACTTCAGTCTCCCCACTACTCTTGACCCACTCCAATTTGCCTATTGGACCAACAGATCCACGTCAGATGCCATATCACTTGCCTTTCACTCCTCCCCAGAACATCTTGACACCAAGAACAGCTAAGAATCCTACTCATTGACTACAGTTCAGCCTTCAACACTATTGTCCTCTCAAGACTGATTACTAAACTTAGTGATCTCAGACTAAGCCCCACTCTCAGCAACTGGATCCTCAGTTTCCTGACCCACAGGCCACAATCAATGAAGATTGGGGACAATAGTTCACTAACAATCAACACTGGAAGCCCCCAGGGGTGCATACTCAGCCCCATACTTACTCATTGTATACCCATGACTACGTCACCAAATACCAGACTAATGCCATTAACAAGTTCACTGATGACACCACCCTGATCGGTTGAATCTCAGATGGCGACAAAACAGACTACAGACGGGAGGTGGAAGACCTGAAAAAATGGTGCACTGAGAAAAACCTAGCTCTCAATGCCGGCAAAACCAAGGAACTCATTATTGACTTTCGGCAGGATGTTATTCATGCCCCCCTACACATTAACAGCACAGAGATGGAACAAGTGAAGAGTGTCAAGCTCCTGGGAGTGGTCATCCACAACAAACTTTTTTGGACTCTTCATGTGGATGCACTGGTTACAAAGGCCCAACAACGTGTCTTCATTCTCTGGCAGCTGAGGAAATTTGGCATGACGGCAATACCCTTGCCAACTTTTATAGGTGTGCCATTGAGAGCATTCTGTCTGGATGTATCACTACCTGGTATGGCAACTGTAGCATTCAAGATCGGAGATGGTTACGGAGAGTGGTGAACATGGCCCAGACAATCATAAAGGCCAACCTCCCATCTATAAAATCCATCTACCAGGCCCACTGTCAAGGAAAGGCCACCAGCATTCTCAAAGATCCATCCCACCAGGGCAATGTTTTCTACAACCTCTACCATCGGGGAGAAGGTACAGAAACCTGAACACACGCACCAGCTGGTTTCGAAACAGTTCCTACCCTACTGTTGCTAGAATACTGAATGGACTCACAAACTCTTAACATTCGCCTGTACCTGTGTTTTTCTTTTTGCCACCGTCTACCTATTATTTATTTATCTATGCTACTTAACTCTGTGATCCGCCTGTATTGCTTGCAAGACAAAGCTTTTCACTGTGCCTCGGTACACGTGACAATAAATTCAATTTGAAGAGAAGTTGAGTAGATTGGATCTGTACACATCGTCATTCCTAGCTGATATTCCCTGTCTTCCTTTGTCTTACACATAGGAAGATGTTTCCCTGGGTTCTGAAGAGGAGTCAGATTGGACTGGAACCTTAACTCTTTTTATTTCTCCACTGAGACGCTTGTCGAGTTTCTCCAGCATTTTCTGTTCTTACTTCAGATTTCCAGCATTTTGCATTCTGCAGTATTTTGTTTTATTTGTGACCAATGATAATTGATTAGCATTTCTAAATAGATACAAAGCTACTGTGATCCCTCTGGCAATGACAGGCGGGATAAGTGGGAGCCATTTTGAGATCAGGTTATAGGCTTCCCTATAAACCCAGATGTATCACAGGTCAATAGCAGTTGTTGTTTTTGTCTTTATTTATTAATGGGATATGGCATTGATGACTGGGCCAGCAATCATTGCTCATCCCTAATTACCTTCAAGAAGGTGATGATGTTTTGCCTTCTTGAACTGCTGCAGTCCTAAAGGGGTTAGGACACCCACAGTGCAGTTGGGGGGGTATTCTAGAATTTTTATCCAGTGACAGTGAAGGAACAGTAATTTGTTTTGTCATTCTTTCATACAAACAAGAAGCAAGAGTAGGCTACTGAGCCAGGCAAAAGTGAGGACTGCAGATGCTGGAAACCAGAGTCTAGATTAGAGTGGCGCTGGAAAAGCACAGCAGGTCAGGCAGCATCCAAGGAGCAAGAAAATCGAAGTTTCGGGCATTCCTGATGAAGGGCTTTTGCCCGAAATGTCGATTTTCTTGCTCCTCGGATGCTGCATGACCTGCTGTGCTTTTCCAGCATCACTCTAATCTAAGCTACTGAGCCCTCGAGCCTGATGCACCACTTAATGAGACCATCACTGATCTGAACATAACCTCAAGTCTATGTGGGATTCATGGATATGGGTGTAGATGGCAAGGCCAACATTTGTTACACTTCTCTAATTGGCCTTGAACTGAATGTCTTACTCAGCTATTTCAGCAGGTAGATAAGAGTCAGCCACAGTGGGTCTGAAGTCACATTTAGGCCACTTACAGATGACAGATTTCCTTTCCCAAAGGACCCAGATGGGTTCTGAAGTAGGGTCACTGGACCCGAAACGCTAATTCTGCTTTCTCCCCACAGATGATGCCACACATGCTGCATTTCTCCAGTTGTTTCAATTTTCATGATCTGCAATTCTTTGCTTTTTTTATGTTATGTGTTTTTACATATTTTCATGAATTTTAAATTATATTTAATTCTACCAGCTTACTTGAGAAATTTGATCCCGTGTCTTCAGAATGACTTGTCTGGCGTTATCACCTCATCAATATCTCACCGATGTATTCCAATTAGGGTAGCAATGGAGGGACTTGCAGATGGTGGTGTTTTAGTGCATCTGCTGCCCTTATCCTTTCAGGCAGTAAAAGTCACAGAAACTGGGACCTGAGGACACAGCCTTAGAGTAAAGGGAAGACCTTTTAGAACGGAGATAAGGAGAAACTTCTTCAGCCAGAGAGTGGTGCATCTCTGGAATTCACTGCCATAGAAGGCTGTGGAGGCCAGGTCATTGCGTATATTTAAGACGGAGATAGATAGGTTCTTGAGTATCAAGGGGATCAAGCGTTACATGGAGAAAGCAGGAGAATGGGGTTGAGAAACTTATCAGCCATGATTGAGTGACAGAGCAGACTTGATGGACTGAATGGCCTTATTTCTGTTCCTGTGTCTTATGGTCTTATGGTTTAGAAGGTGTGCCAAAGGAAGCTTGGTGAATAACTGCAGTTCCTCTTGTACAAGGTACTGCTACTGAGTGTCTGTGGTGGAGGGAGCAAGTGTCTATGAATATTATGCAAATCAAGCAGACGATATTGTCCAGGTTTATGTTGAATCTCTCGAGTGTTGTTGGATCTGCACCCATCAGACAGTGGGGAATATTCCACCACATTTCTGACTTGTGTGTTGTAGATGGTAGACAATCTTTGGAGAACCAAGAAGTGAGTTACTTATTGCACAATACCCAGCTTGTGACATGCTCTTGATCTTTATTATATATATTACTGTTCCAATTCAGATTCTTATCAATGGTGAGATCCATAGTATTCATAATGGAGGATTCATTGATGCTAATGCCATTGAATATTAGATTCTCTCTTGTTGGAGTTGGTCATTGCCTGGTACTGTGTGGCATGAATGTTATTGCTATTGTCAGCTCAAGCTTTGTTCAAGTCTTATTGTGTTTGGATATGGACTGCTTCAGCATCTGAGGAATCATTTGCAAACACCACAAGTATGACCTTATGATGGAGAGGTCATTGGCAAAACAGCTGAAGATGGATAAACCAAGGACACTGCCCTGAGGAGTTCTTGCAGTGATAAACTGGTAATTGGCAATGTGGATTTGTCTGCTTTTTGTGTACAAAGTTCATGTGGTATGCAGCTAAATGAGAATTAGAGAGCAAGGAATCGAATCAGCCAGGTCTGTGCCAAATAAAAAAGGAATTGTTGGCTTTATCCTTCATCACACAGGATGTTGTTTGTAGCTCATGATCAGTTTGAAGACTGAAAACAAGAGGAATGAAAAAGACTAGAGAATTTGCCTAGCTAGGACCAAGAGGAATACATGTACAGTTTATGAAATTTGACAATTAGAAGTTACCAATTGGAAAAATTTAAGAAACTGAATTGTTTGGAAACTGGATATAACTGTGAACTGCTTGTGATCAACGTGATTCTGTGGAGAACGTGATGGAAGAAGATATACTTTAAATACAGGCTGCCATCAAGCAGTTTTTTTGTGATTTTACAGAGTGAAACATCTTTTAAAAATGGGAAATCAGGCCATCTGTACTGGAAATTAGAATTACTTTTTTTAAAGTCACAAATCCAGAATTGTGATGCTATTAAAATCAAAAAGACTGGCAAGATCAGTGGGGAATTAAAACAGATTTGGCAGAGGGAATCCATCCACTTGGAAGATTAGCTCTGCTTTCCCTCCCAGACTTGATGCCCAACATTGTCTGTTAAATTTCAGATCTCCAGTACTCAGTATAATTCTGATTTTACGTCACGACCTAAAGCGATTTGGATTGTCCCGAGTTGCACAGATAATTGATCCTGTTCCAAAGTATGTCCTTGCCCTAAGCAGACAGAGTTCTGTCTGTGTTTTGGTGGAACATTGTAAACGCCCTTGAGGGTTTTGGGGAAGGGGGAATGAAAGTGAATGGACCGGGAGGTCAGGCCGGACGGTGAATACGGAGACTCCGATCGCATTGGTGGGGTGTCACAGTGAAAGCCGTCCTGACAGTGTGTTTCTCTAGCGGGCGATGGCGGCCAGTGAGGCCCGGGGCCCGGCTCCGGCTCCGGCTCAGGTCACGGTGCTGATGTCGTGTCGGGTGTCGGAAGGAGCGTGCGGAGGCCGCGGGCCCGCGCCTCGGGCGATGGCGGACGATCAGCCCTCGGCCCTGCGCCTGCAGCTGAGCATGGAGCGGCCCGGGGAATTCCGGCTGGGAGTCCGCTCCGGGGACAGCCGCCTCGGGAAGAGCCTGGTGAGGAATCACTGACCCTCCGACAGTGCGGCACTCCCTCAGCATTGACCCTCCGACAATGCGGCGCTCCCTCAGCACTGACCCTCCGACAGTGCCCACTCCCTCAGCACTGACCCTCCGACAGTGTGGCACTCCCTCAGCACTGACCCTCCGACAGTGCCCACTCCCTCAGCACTGACCCTCCGACAGTGCCCACTCTCTCAGCACTGACCCTCCGACAGCGCCCACTCCCTCAGCACTGACCCTCCGACAGCGCGGCACTCCCTCCGCGCCGCCCCTCCGACAGCACGGCGCTCCCTCCGACAGCGCGGCGCTCCCTGAGTTCTGTAGAAGGCTCACTGAACCCAAAACTATAGTTCTGATTTCTCTCCACAGAAGCTGCCAGGCCTGCTGAGATTTTCAAGCCATTTCTGTTTCTTATTTCCCTCCGTACTGATATTCTGACTGTTGGTGCTCCCTTGGTCCTGTTGTTCAGTGATAAATACATTCTTAGTATTTTGAGCCTGAAGAGCTGAGTATGTTAAATTTAAAATGTTAAATATTCTATGGATTGTAATTTGTCCAAATTCTGCTGCATTGATTTGTTTGTCACTAATAGCACTGTTCCTTCATGCGTTACAAGCTGGATGACAAAATCTCACTTGTGACTTTTCTGAAAGTTTACGTGTTGTATCAGATATCTTTGTTGTCTTGATCTGTTTGTAAACTGAGCTGAAATTTTGAAACAGAAACATTGCTGGAAAAACTCAGCAGGTCTGGCACCATCTATGGCGAGAAAGGAGAGTTAATGTTTCAGGTCCAGTGATCCTCCTTCAGAGATCCTGAACTGATTTGCATAGATATTTTTGTTGTTCAGAGTGGTTTGGCACTTGGTGGTTGAAATTCAATCATAACTATGGATTTATCTAATTCTGGTGGAAGATCTGGAATGCATCTCAATTTCTGTCTTTGTCTGCATCTTTGAGTCTCTAATCCCAGAAAAATATGGCTGATATTTAAAAATAAATTCATGGGATGTAGGTGTGTTGACTAGAGCAGCAATGTTCCTCATCACTAATTGTTCTTGAGAACGTGGTGGTGAATTGCCGCCTTAAGGTAGGTGGATCATCGTTTGTTAAGGAGAGATTTTTGAACCAGTGACAGTGAAGGAAAGATTATTTATCTTCAAGTCAGGACGGTGAGTGACTTGGAGGGGAATTTGCAGGTGATGGTGTTCCCCTGTATGGCTGAACTTGCCCTTCGAGATGGTAGTGGTCGTGGATTTGGATTCTTAGTTGCTGTCTGAAAAGGGTGAAGAGACACTCTGATGCACCAAACCGCTGGAAAGAATTGCAAATGTTACAGAGAGAGGGTCGTCACTTTTCAGAACCAGAGAAGCCAGGACAAGGCAGGAGCTTGTCTGGTTGGGGTATTATGAAGAAGAAGTTTTTCACGTAAAGGGTAGGAATTTTGAATTCCACCCTGAAAATAAGCTGTTGTTATTGCGGTACAGACCATAAGGCATTCATAGAGTCCCTACAGTGTGGAAACAGGCCCTTCGTCCCAAGTCCACACCAATCCTTTGGAGAGTATCCCACCCAAACCCATTCCCCTATGCTATTACTCTACATTTACCCCTAACTAACACATACCTGAACACTATGGGCAATTTAGCATGGCCACATCACCTAACCTGCACATCTTTGGATTGTAGAGGAAACCGGAGCAGACACAGGGAGAAAGCTCCACACAGACAGTCGCCCAAGGCTGGAATCGAACCCTGGTCCCTGGCACTCTGAGTTAGCAGTGCTATCAGCTGAGCCACCGTGCCACCCATATGAGTGGAAGTGGGTCATTCAGCCCATTGAGTCTGCTCCACCATTCAATGAGGTCTTGGCTGATTTGATAATCCTCAGCTTCATTTAGGCCATAAGAAGTAGGAACAGGAGTAGGCCATTCAGCCCTTCAAGTCTGATCCACCATTCAATTAAATTATGGCTGATCTGACATTCCTTGCATCCACTTTCCTCCCTTTTCCCCTTGATTTCCTGACTGATCAAGAATCTCTCGATCTCAGCCTGAAATATCCACAAGGTCTCTGCCCCCCACACAGCTCTCTGTGACAAGGAGTTCCAAAGACACTCAACTTCTGAGAGACAAAATTCCTCCTCATCCCCGTCTTCAGTTGGTGTCCCTTTACTTTGAAACTATGCTGTCTTGTCTTGTGCTCCCCCTTAAGAATCTGATATGTTTCAATGAGATCATCTCTCATTCTTCTATACTGCAGGGAGTAGAGACCCAATTTGCTTAACCTTGGTTCAAAAGACAATCCTTCCATTCCTGGGATCACCCTAGTGAACCTTCTCTGAAGCACTTCCAATAGAATGATATCTTTTCCTTAAATAAGAGTTCCAAAACTCCAGACACAATTTCACCAGCACCGTGTACAGTTGCAGAAAGACCTCACTACTCTTATACTCCAATTTCCTTGAAATAAGGGCCAACATTCCAGTAACCTTTCTGATTATAAATCTGTCTATATAAACCTTGAACGTACTTAATCACTCAGCCTTGACAGCCTTTGGTGGTAAAGAATTACATAGATTCACCGGCCATTTGAGAGAAGGAACTGATTTGATAGGTTTTTTATGTCAGGGGTATTGAGGGGTATGGAGCAAAGCAGGGTATATGCAATGCAGATGCATACCAGATGATATTGAACTGAACTATGGGGCCAGATTTATGGACTCCTGTTATGTTGTAGGATTAGAAATTTTGGAATAATGCTAACAGATTACAAAAAGGAAAACAGAAATTGCTGGAGAAACCCAGTGCCTATGAAGAGAAAAACAGTTAATGTTTGAAGTCCAATGATCTTCGGTTCCAAAGAAGAGTCATCGAGCTTGAAACATTAACTCTGTTTCTCTTTCCACAGATACTGCAGCCCTGCTCGCTTTCACCACAGTTTTCAGCTTTAATTATTTGCGGGAGAACAACCTTAGCTTTCAGTTTCTTTTACTGTCCACCTCATACTTGTGGTTCCACATTCCTGAGCAGGGTTGCTTAGTGACCTTGTGTGAGAGGAATTATTTAATTAAACCCCGCCTTGTTTTTTTTTTTGTAAAACGACAATACCCAGCAGTTCTGTCTGTACTGAGTTGTAGAATGGGGAAAATTCTAGCCAAATTGTGTGCTTATTCAGGGATAGAAGGCACTTTCAGCCACATGTAGGACCAAAGTGGAATCTTGTTGCTCTGGGTGCTCTAGTTTGAAGATGCTCATTGGCTGACATATTGTCAGGCAGAAGGGTCAGCGCCGAGGGAGCGCCATGCTGCCAGAGGGTCAGTCTGAATGTTACAGTGCCTATGAAGAGAAAAACAGTTAATGTTTGAAGTCCAATGATCTTCGGTTCCAAAGAAGAGTCAGGCAGAAGGGTCAGCGCCGAGGGAGCGCCATGCTGCCAGAGGGTCAGTCTGAATGTTAACTTGCACAATGCATTGTTTGCTCAGTTCTGCCGAAGCACGCTGTGTTGTCATTTCAGTGTACTCTTGCCCCACTGAATTGCTTTCTTTCTAAATCAACCCTGTCTTTTTTTTCCACCCCATTGTTCAATCTCTTGCCTTTTCTGTCTGACTCTGTCAAAGACGTCTTTATTTTAACAGTTCCCATTTTCTTGTTTTTAGAGATCACTGGTTCACAACGGATATGCAATAATCTGCACCTCCGTCCCTCTCCAGTCCAATCACTTGATTCCTCATTTCTTTGGGGACCCAGCTTTAGAACCCACCTCTCCCACCTGTTTGAATTCATTCTCACTTTGGTCAACTTCTACGTCATTCCTCCAAATAGTAATTATTGCTGTCTGCACTTGCCAAGATTACAGCTGTGACAAAAACAGGCCAAGCACTGCTGTTTCCGGGAACATTCTGCAGATATTTGGAACTTGAATGTAACCTTTCATCAGAATTCTGTTTCATTCTTCACTGGCGAAAATAGACAGAGACAGAATATAGGCCCTGAGTCTTCTTGCCCTTTGGTGTGATACTTGGAACATTGTTTGTTCTTGTCTAACCTGGGTCCCCTCACTCACCTCAAATGTTGTCCTCTGAGAATTCCCTTCCACTGCTGTTGGTGGGGTCCTGGACTGTTTCCATTTTATTATCATGCCTCTCTCCCTCCTTTTACTGAGAGCCCCATGGATGTATAGGAAATGAAACACACACCATCCTTTTCCTCTCCTTGCATATCATCATCCATAGCACCTGGCACATCTTGCAGAGTGATGTTACTTGTACTGAGCTCAGTGTATTGTCCTTGCTCCTTGTGACTTGGTCCCTACGCTGGGGGGACCGAATGTACTTTGGGAGGCTGTTTTTGCAGAAGATAAGGCATGACAGAGTGAGCTTGGTTAGAATGTTCCCCCTGGCTGTTGACCTTCAAAAAAGGGGCATCCTTATTGGATAAGGAATGGCTATGTGGTTAACTCTTCACTATCCCTTGTCTAACCATTGATACTTGATTGGGGGGGGGTTTGAGCTGTAGTGAAAGGCTGAATAGTTGGGTTTTTTTTTCCCTGGAGCATGAGAAGCTGAGGGATGACTTTATAAAGCTTGAGAAAATCATGAGGGGCATGGATAGGGTGAATAGTCAAGGTCTTTTGCCCAGGGTAGGTGCAGCAGGTGGTGAAAAGGCAAGTGGTATGTTGGCTTTCATAGTGAGAGGATTCGAGTACAGGAGCAGGGATGTCATGCTGCACTTATACAGGACCTTGGTGAGACCACCCTGGAGTCCAAGGATATAAGGTAGGACTGAGGTGAGGAGAAATGTCTTCACTCAGAGAAAGGTGAGTCTGTGGAATTCTCTGCCACAAAGCAGACAAGGCCAAATTATTGTATGATTTCAAGGAATTGCACATAGCACTTGAGCCTAAAGGGATTAAAGGATGTTGGGGGTAAAGTACAGGGGAAAGTGTGTACAGAGTTGGATGGTCAGCTGTGATCATATTGAATGGTAGAGGCTTGAGGAGTCAAATGGCCTCTTCCTGTTCCTATTTTCTATGTTTTTCTGTTCCATTTGTTCCATAACCTGACCCCAAGCTTTCAGACTTCTCATTTTAATCTAGGCCATGATTCTCAGAAATGAAGCAGATTCGATGGGCTGAATGGCCTAATTTATGCTCCTATGTCTTATGGTCTACTCTCTGTTTCACTCCCTCTCTGACTTCTTCGTGCCCATTCTCTGCTGCTATTCTAGTAAAGTCCGACACAATGTAAAGAAATAATGTTTTATATTTTCACGAAGGTCCTATAGTCCCTTTTAAATCTTTCCTCTCTCTCATTAAACCTCGGCCTCTAGACTTGGAATCCCCCACCCTATGAAAGAAAACCTTGGCTATTCACCTTAGCCATGCCCCTCATGATCAAAACACAACAGCTTTCTACTTCCACTAGCACCCCCAGAGACCTCCTAGTGAAGGCATGTCTTTGAATTCAACACCGTGTGCCTACCTTGCTGAAGTTGTCCAGTTTTCTGTGTCACTATGTGAGGAATTGTCCAACAGACACTTCAACACACCAACCTGCGCAGATTTGACTTTGAGCTGTAAATGTTTCACTACTACACTTGAATATTATTCATGCACCCCTGTTTCTGTCCTGTTTGCAGAGCCTTTATGAATTTAATTTGAAAGATATCATCTATGAATTCAAAAGTGCAACCTGCCATGGAATTAGTACAAAGAGCCAACCAAGTGAGCAGCTAACCTATCACTTTGAAGATGAGAAGGAGGCTCAGAAATGGTCAACCATCATCACCAGCTCTTTGAGGGAAGTTGAGAAAGGTGGGTGAAGTAGAAGGGTGGGGAGGACGGGAACCCTGTCAAGAGATGAATTTATCTTTAAAGTTGCTCATAAATTTGGCTTGTGGTCTCCAAACTTTGAGACTTGGGCAGGGATTCAATGAACCAGTTGTTTCCTTTTGTGTTGCCGCTCCCTTCAGGTTTGAGGGTGAATTTAAAGGTTTAAAATGAGGTGCACAGGAAGTATGGTGATGTGAGAAAAATGCTTTTTCACACTGTGAATAGTGAGAGTCTAGACTACCCTGCCTGAAAATGTGGTGTAGGCATTCCCTGATTATTTGGATAGAGATAGTTTGGTGTACATAGCTATGGGGAAAAGGCCGCTGTTTGGTACGAGATACCAGTGGAGGCAATGGCCTAGTGGTATTATCGCTGGACTGTTAATCCAGAGACACAGGTAATGTTCTGAGAACCCGGGCTCAAATCCAACCACAGCAGATGGTGGAATTTTCATTCAATAAAAAATTTCTGGAATTGGGAATCTGATGATGAATCCATTGTCAGCTGTTTGGAAAACCCATCTGGTTCACTGATGTCATTTAGGGAAGGAGACTGCCATCCTCTGGCCTGCATGTGACCCTCGTACAGTGCGGTGCTCTCTGTGCTGACATTGGACAGTGCAGTACTCCCTCAGTGATGACCCTCAGACAGTGCAACGCTCTCTCGGTGCTGATGCTCGGCCAGCGTGGCACTCCCCCTCGATGCTGACCCTTGGACAGTGCAGTGCTCTCTCAGTGCTGACCCTCAGACACTTTGGCGCTGTCTCAGTGCTGACCCTCAGGCAGCGCAGCGCTCCCCCTCGGTGCTGACTCTTGGACAGTGTAGTGTTCCCTTGGTGCTGACCCTTGGTCAGTGTAGTGTTCCCTTGGCGCTGATCCTTGGACAGTGCTGTGCTCTCTCAGTGCTGACCCTCAGGCAGCGCAGCGCTCCCCCTCGGTGCTGACCCTTGGACAGTGTAGTGTTCCCTTGGCGCTGACCCTTGGACAGTGTAGTGTTCCCTTGGCGCTGATCCTTGGACAGTGCTGTGCTCTCTCAGTGCTGACGCTCAGGCAGTGCGGTGCTCCCCCTTGGTGCTGACCCATAATCTTTGATCTGAGAGTCCTTGATTTTAGTTGTTGAGGAATGTTATGGGTGGAGATGGTGTCATAGTGGTAATGTCACTGGGCTGGTAAGCCTGGACTTCAGGCTAATATTCTGAGACATGGGTTCGAATCTTGCCAGGGCAGGAGCTGAGATTTGAATTCACGAACCTAATATGGGAAATGTTATGAAGACTCATCTGATTCAGTAATGACCTTCAGAGTAGGAAATCTGCTATCCTGACCTGATCCTTGCATGTGACTCAAGACTCACAGTAATGTTGTTGAGTCATGAATGCTGCTCACCCAGATCTCGTGAATGAATTTACAAGGGAGATTAGCTGCCGTCACGTGCTTACCTTGCTTGATCACAATGAATGTTGTCTCCCTGCAGCAAGTTCCTCGGCTGGTGCACAGAACCACAGTGAGTCAACAGGAATCCCAGTACTGTCAGCTCAACCAGTGACAGAGGGAGGTCCCAGGGCAGGAGCAGAGCTGCTTGGAGCTGGCCACAACATCCCGAGGTCAGGAATGGACATCTCCAGAACAGGTAAAACTTGGGCCAGCCCCTAGCTAGAGTTTCCAGCTTTGGACTCCGTGCCTTAGGAAGGGGCTAATGACTTTGAAGAGGGTGCAGCCCATGCTGACTGGGATGTTTGCAGGAATACAAGGTTATGTTGAAGGAAAATTGCAGAGTCTATTGTGTTGAGTATACAGCTTAAGTGGTAATGTAAATGGAGTTTAAGATGCCTAAAGTGTTGTTAAAGTTGACAGAGACAAACTATTTTTTTCTATTGTGGGAAGAATCAGAACCAGGAAGCATTAAATGTGAAACAGGTTGTACACGGATGATGTCAGGAAGCATTGTCGAGAGAGCTTCACTTTCAGTTTAGAAGAGCAGACGGAGCTTTATTCTGTATGTAACTCTTTACTCTTGTGCTGGTAAATTTAGTCCTCACATGCAACTTATTTTTATTTATTTCAATTGCTAGAGGATCTGATTCAGCAACTTGCCAAGGCGATAGAGGCAGGTGATTCTGTCTTGTCATCTGACTGTGCTGTGAGTCTAGCTCAACAGAAAGTGTCTCTTGGGATCTGGATGAAGGATGTTTATCCCAATCAACAGATTAGGTAACTACATGTTCACATTCTACACATGATTCAGCATCCAGTACACACCACTGTAAAAGAAGAGCTTTTTACTCTTTTTAGGAAGCCAGAATGTTTACGTAAAACAGCAATGCTGAAATTCATAAAGTGCTTCTGATAGAGTAAACAACTGTCCCCAGTGACAGGAACCAGAGTATTCACAGCAGAGTATAATAAAATATTCTCAACTTCCCTTGTTTCTTTGGCTGTGGTCTGGAACTAGCTGCCTCAAATGAAGCAGTGTCAGTTGTAACTTTCAAAAGGGAAATGGATAAGTAGTTGAGGAGGAGATATTTGCATGCTTCTGGAGAACAGCACGGAAGTGAGATGAGGTGTGGGGCGGTTTTGAGTGTGATATTTGGTGTGCCGTTATTTAAATGAACAAGCTGCAAAAGTGCCTTCCTTTGAGCTTCTGGAGAGACAACCCCAGTCATCTGTTGATTCCACCGTGTTGCTGAGTCCACTGGGTATTGGTTCAGGATTTAACTATCGGTGAGGTATAATCAGCACTCGCTTTCCTAACAATTGGGACCACTCAGTGAGTGAGAAAATGAAAAGCCAGAATATTTTGTGCACTCGGCTTGATGGGCCGAATGGCCCCTCTCCTGTGCTGCCTCATTCTGTAGAAACTCATCGAGTGGACAGCAGAAAAGTTTGCATGTTTTTTCCATTGCTTCCAGGTTAAGGCCTTGTTGTTTTTCCTCTTTCCCTTTAGTATGAGAGTTGAAGTGGAGGATGCTACCTCTTCTGCCACCATTTTTGTGAAGGTCTTCCCCTATGCAACAGTTTCCACATTAAAACAACAGGTAACTAAACCCATTTTAATGAGGTTCGGGAAGGGTGGGTGAGGGGAGAAGAAATGTTAAGTAAGTTTATGGATGACACCAAGATTGGCACGAAGGCTAAAAGTGAGGTGGAAGGTGTTAGGTTCAGGAGGATATAAATGGATTGGTCATATGGCAGATCAGTGGCAGATGGAATTTAACCTTAATAACTATGAGGTGGTGTGCTTTGAGTATTCCCATGTCTTGTTACATCATCCAATAAATGGCAAGACACTGTGAAGCTCAGAGGAACAGCGGGAACTTGGAGTGATTTGTCAAAAAATGCCTGAAGGTAGCAGGACAGGGTAATAAGGCAGTTAAGAAGGCATGTGGGATGCTTGCCTTTATCAGTCATGGTGTTGATTCTAAGAGCAGGGAGGTTATGTTGGAACTGTACAGGACTTTGGTTAGGCTACAGCTGGAGTACTGTTTGCAGATTTGGCCACCGCACTACCAGAAAGATGTGATTGCATTGACAGGGATGCAGAGGAGATTCTTCAGGATACTGTCTGGGATGGAGCATGTCAGCGATGAAGAGAGGCTCGATAAGCTGGGCTTGTTTTCTTTGGAGCAGAGAATGTTGGGGGGGTGGGGTGGGGTTCGGTGCGGAATCTGGTGAGGTATATAAAATTATGAGGGTGTGGACAGAGTGAAGAGAAAGTGGCTTTGCCCGTCAGTCGAAGGGTCATTAATGAGGGGGCAATAATTTTAGAACATAGAAGAATACAGCGCAGTACAGGCCCTTCGGCCCTCGATGTTGCACCGATCCAAGCCCACCTAACCTACACTAGCCCACTATCCTCCATATGCCTATCCAATACCCGCTTAAATGCCCATAATGAGGGAGAGTCCACCACGGCTACTGGCAGGGCATTCCATGAACTCACAACTCGTT